>NW_010546206.1:365-2230 GCF_000687285.1 Phaethon lepturus | reverse complement strand
GCCGCCTCCCCGGGGACGCTCGGGGCCCCGGGAGCGCCCGGGCTGGGCAGATTTCCTGATCCGGGGACCGCGGGGCACCTCGCCATTGGCCCGCGCTGTCACATGGACTCCAACTTTGTTCACTTGACAGTAAGTAGGAGGGTTCCACGAAACAGGAAAACGAGTAAAGGGGGGGACAGGAATAAATTTTAGGAGAGAGATATCTATTATTTTTTTTTTCGTGTGTGCAATTCTAAGAAATTAATGGCCATGAGCTCGTTTTTGATCAACTCCAACTATGTGGACCCCAAGTTCCCACCCTGTGAAGAGTATTCCCACAGCGATTACCTTCCCAATCACTCGCCGGAATATTACAGCAGCCAGAGGCGAGAGAGCACTTTCCAGCATGAAGCGATGTACCAGCCGCGGTCAGCCTGCAAGGAGCAGCTCTACGCGTCCTGTCAGAGCTCCGGCCCCCAAGCAGCGGTGTTATCCCCCCGGGGTCATGTCCATCCTCCGGCCGGACTGCAGAGCCACCTCTCTGAGCCAAACCGTCCCTGCGAGCCGGTCACCCCCAGCCCACCACCCTCCTGCAGCCAAAACTCTCTCAACCAAAGCCCTTCCAGTTCCTCTTGCAAAGAGCCGGTAGTTTACCCCTGGATGAAAAAAGTCCATGTAAGCACGGGTAAGTGAACTAAAGTGGCTTTGCTTTATACTGAGTAGCACCTCAAAGTCTTGTAGAAATCTTATTGCACCAGTTGTAAAATAACCATTCGCGGAGATTTACGATCGCCTGTTTGCAGAGCGGTATAATTACATCCTCCATAAATTTTTATTGCTCTGCTTGGCCATGTGCCTTTGAAGTCTCTGTTACCATCCTCCTCCAATTTCTTGCAGGCTACTTTTTTTATGGCTGTTGAATCTTCATAAGTTAAGTTTTATGTTTTCGTAATTTGTATTTAAGTGGCGGGTTGAGTAAACTTTTAGCATTTTCCCCTTACTCCACTCCTCCCCCTTTTTTTTAGTGTGATATTTAAAAAAAAGGAGTGTCTGTGTTTGCCTGTTTGCATGTGTGCAGGAGGAACTTTAAAGATTTGGGGATAACGGCGTGATGCTCAAGTAGAGGTGTGTGTATATATGTGTATATACACACGCAGAGGGCATGGAAAATGTGTCCAGGGGACCTTATAAAAACGTTTAGACAGGAATACACGTCAAGCAGTGAGGATGGAGGTGGAGATTTGGAGATAGGTTCTGGGTATATTTTTAGAAGCTTTGCGGTGTGGTTTTTTGAGTATATCCCCCCACCAAAAGAATGTGTGATGCTTTTTGGGGGGGGAAAGGACCCATTTAAGGAACAGCTCAGTAATTCTTCTGCTCTTTTTTTTCCCCCTCCTTTTTTTTTTTTCCTTTTTTTCTTTTTCCTCCTTTGTGTTTGTTCAGTAAACCCCAATTACTCAGGAGGGGAACCGAAACGCTCCCGCACAGCCTACACCAGGCAGCAAGTCCTGGAGCTGGAGAAGGAATTTCACTATAACCGCTATCTCACCCGGAGGCGCAGGGTCGAGATCGCCCACTCCCTCTGCCTCTCCGAGCGCCAGATCAAAATCTGGTTCCAGAACAGGAGGATGAAATGGAAAAAAGATCACAAGTTACCAAATACCAAGATCAGGTCTAATTCTTCCAGCTCCTCTACCAGCCTGCAGATCCCACAAGGAGGATCTCAAAACCGATCCCATGGACCAGGTTCCAGAACAGGAGGATGAAATGGAAAAAAGATCACAAGTTACCAAATACCAAGATCAGGTCTAATTCTTCCAGCTCCTCTACCAGCCTGCAGATCCCACAAGGAGGATCTCAAAACCGATCCCATGGACCAGCCACCA
>NW_010546206.1:0-299 GCF_000687285.1 Phaethon lepturus | reverse complement strand
TGGTAAATTTTTTTTTTTAAATGCTCCGAGAAGCGAGGGAAGGAGGGGTGCTCTTTATTTATAGGGGGAACAGAGGGAGACTCAGCTGCAACAAAGCAGAGCTGTGCCGTTGTGCCTCTCTTCCATTAAAAGAAGGCTGTAGATAGTAGTTTTCAGATTTGGCTAAGATGGATCCTTGTTTCATCTTTAATCACGCCAAGCTCTGCCCCATTTGTCATGTTTACTCTCCCGTACAAAGGATGGACCTTATGTCTGCTATTACCTCGACAACCAGTGCTCACTTTAATAAATGAGGCTCA
>NW_010546205.1:0-958 GCF_000687285.1 Phaethon lepturus | reverse complement strand
TGTCCCGGGGAGCGGGTTTGTCCCGGGGGCAGCGCGGGGGCCGTGGGCGCCCCCGCCCCGGCTGTGCCCCGCTTTTCTGTCCCGACCCGCCAGCGTTCTCCCTGCTGCAGGCCGAGCGGGCTGCTCGGCCTTTGTTTTTTAGGCTTTGCTGCCACCAGCTGGAACAACTACTGTTCTAATGAACTTGGTTTCAAGGCCGGGTTTTTGCTCTCCCAGCCCGTGCCAGACGGGCTCTCACATCACACGCAGGGTTTATCCCCCGTGGGCATGTCACGGCCCCGGCGTCTCGCTGCCTGTGTGGTGCCAATTGCGATTTACCAGTGTCTGACCACGGAGGTGAGCAGCCTGCGTGGGTCGGACGGGATTTGGGTGACAGCCCTGGGACAGAGACGGTAAAATCTGCTGTTGGGGCAACCAGGGAAAGGAAATAAGCTATAAAATGTAAAAGGATGGGAAAAAAATGTAAAAGGATGGGAAAAGAAGGGATAAGGGGGTCTGAAAGGAGCCGGGCTCTGTTACAGGGCAAAACCCGGCGGGTGAGTTCCTGGGGCTGGACTGGGATCTCCCACCGGAGGCTGGACCTGACTGTGCGACCAGCCAGGAGAGCTGCTGGGCTAACTGGGATGTCCCTGGGCTCCCAGGGCTGGCACCATCCTGGCATCGAGGCGTGTTGGTTTCCTCTTCAGGCACGCCTCTGGATAACTGTGTGAAAAGACTTGCAGCAGCAACCTGAAAATAGTCTTTTTTGGGTGTTATAAAATATTTTAATTATTTCCTTCCTGCCTGTCTTTACCCCTCACCAGCCCAAGACTGCTCACCCATCAGTGAAAGCTGAAGCAACATGTACATGTCAGAAGCCTCAGAAAACGCCCGAGTTCATGTTTTCTGCCTTTAAAAAGCTTTGTTTCAGTTTCTTTTCGCAGCAGAGAGCTGAGCCGCGGATGGGCCCCTTTCCTCT
>NW_010546204.1:0-450 GCF_000687285.1 Phaethon lepturus | reverse complement strand
CCCTGGGGAACACCGCTTGTGACTGACCACTTTTTTCCTTGCCTTGATCTAAAAGTAAAGCAGTGAGTTCTCATGTAAACATCCTTTCTGTTTGACGGTAGAAATGAACCTGTCTTGTAAGAAAGCCCTGTAAGAGCTCAAATGACCAAAATGGGGTAATCCTTTCTACAGACAGGGTTTGCATGGTGTGTTGCACCCTGATCAGAGGTCCATTCAGTGCTGCATAACTCGGGGTTCCCAGCGTCTGAAGGCACGTAACATTACCTATACATTAGAGTCTAAGTGTGTTTACAGAGATCATCATGAACCAACACCTCCTAGCGCAAAACACCCTCCTCCCTCTCTACTCCCGAATCCCTATCCCCCAGTCCCCTTCTGCCCTCTCCCCTACCCTTCCCTCTTTCCACCTTCCCATACTCCTTCCCCTTACCCCCAACCCCTTTCTCCTTC
>NW_010546203.1:0-38992 GCF_000687285.1 Phaethon lepturus | reverse complement strand
AGAACCACCTGGCCTCTGCAGAAGACAGAGTCCTTCCTTCCTCCCTTCAGAAACTGCTGTGTCGTGTTCCCGGGGGCTGTGCTGCCTTTTGGGATATCCCAGCCCCGCGAGCCAGCTGCCGAGGGAGATCGGAGTATCCACAGGCATGTGGAGACAGCGCAGAGGAGACGGCGCGCGTGCCTCTCTGGCCGTGCCTCTCGCCAGCAGGCAAATCCAGCCGCAGGGCCGCGAAATGCCCCGAGACGTGCCCCATGGCCTGAAGGGGATGCCCGAGCCACGTGCGGTCATCAGCGACAAGCGGCGCGTGGCCCAGGTGTCCTCAGTTAAACCTCCCCTTGGTTTCGTGCGTGCGCACACGCGCAGCCCAGCCTGCTTTGGCACCCTGTCCAACAGCCCCGGTCCTGAGGGTAACGCCCTGGTCTTTGCTACCGAGTCAGTACGAAGCAGAGCAAACAGTGCCAAATTCCCTTAGCACAGTGCTCTTGCAGTGGTGGATGTCATCAGTTACACAGCAGCTAGGGAAGGTCATCCTCTCAGCGCAAATATTTATACGAGGAGCCTATGGCAAATGTCTCCGTTCTTGACACTTCTCTGTATTTACATCCTTAAATAAAACTCCTTAATAACTCCCCCAAATGAGCCATACCAAACAAACTGTGGGACTCTCCGTTAATGTCACTGGTAATCCTTCTCCTCTGAAGCAGATCCTCAACGTCCATTAAAACCACTTAAACCATCCATTAAGACCAGCCTTCAAAGCCTGCCCTCAAACACCCTGTCCTCCAAGCGAATCATTCCTCCCATGGTCGTCCTTTGTCCTGACCAGCAGAAATCACTTGTAAGACACGCTTGAAAGCTTGGCATATAATTCCAACAATTTTCTACCGGTCCCACTACTCTTGTGCATGCCCCAGTGTCACCACCTGGGCTGCACTTCAGGCAGATGCTCTTTCTCCTCTTCTATGGTCTTCTCTGATTAGGGTTGTTTCGGAGAGTACTTGGGGAAGAAAGAAGGGGAAAGAAGATGGTGGAAGAATATCACAGCAGGGTCATGTCACAGGCTATGAAGTGGGATAAAGCCATAAAGCTGCTCAGGGCATTGCCTTTTTCAACCTTGGTTACACGATATTCAAAATAGCTGGTAAGAAAACTGTAGATATTTATCACCTCCAGTGTTTTCCATTTGCTATCTCCACAGTAAAAAAAAAAAAAACCCCAAACAGTAAAGAGAGAAGGAAAGAACTGAAAGAGAAGACATGAGGAAAAAAATCGTGAGATTGGGGCAAAAAGTCATACAGACACTGGCAAAACGGAGGGGCTCCCTGAGTGAGGCTCTGCTAACCACTCTGTGACCACACATGCATACATCAGGCATCAGCTGACGGCACGCCCTGCACAGAAGACACATCTCAAAGCCGTAGGCTTTCTTACAGTCACAGAAGTAAAGGCCCAGCAGCAAGTATAACAGGTCATAGCAAAAGCCTTGGAAGAAACCAGAGTACCATAAGGTATCACCAGAATCGATTCATCCACAAACTGTTGGGCTCTTGATCCAGAAAGGTAGATCCTGTAGCCCTTCAGAGAGATCAGATTGGTTTCTGCACTTGGCCACCAGACAGTGAGATTTAAGACATGAAAAAGAGGAAGGAAAAGGGGTTTTTTTGTTGCATATTGCTATACAGCACAAAAGCAAGCTTGGCTGAAGAGGTCTGAAAGGTAGAACCACATCGACATGACAAGAATTCATTCATGACCTGTCCATGCCTCCTTCTCCTAGACAGCTACTCTTGCTCAAAGTGGTCCATACATTTGGAGTCTCCACAGTTTTCATATAGGCCACTCAAGATATGGAGCAAAACATGGGGAAAAAAATGAAAAAATTGAACAGCTCTAGATATTTATTTTAAAAAGGTAGTGGGGTTTTTTTCTGTTTTTCATTTTTTTTAAGAAAAAAGCCAACTGATTGAACCCTTTTTTGCATAAGCACACCAGTTTCAACTACAATTTTGGCAGAAAAACCTTCTTAATACCAGGAGGGAAACAGTGAGTCAAAGAAAGAGAACTGAGGTTTGGGGCGTTAACTAGGGACAAGAGGGTGTCCCTTTAAACCCCACCTGAGCAAGAGAATTACTGGTGAAGAACCAAAGCAGGTTTTTTTGGGCACTCCCATGGATGGTGGGAGAAAGGGCAGGGAAGGGGCAGGTCTGAGACGCTGCAAGTGCAAAGTATACTCATTGTACTGTTGTCAGTCCTTAGAAAGGGTGGGTGGAGAAGACATGGTATCTGTGAGCCTCTCTCTCTTCTCTTCCTCTTTCTATCTCCCTCTTACTTTTATTCTTAACAAAGCTTGTTGAAAAGTTACAGCTTTCTTCCTCAGGTGGAAAAAGAATATGCTTCAAAATCTCAAAATTTTGCAGAGCAGGAGAACTGCTGTCTGCCCAGCTCAAAGGAAAAACCATGTCACCTACAAGATCTGCACATGCACGCTCAGGAAATACGACTCTACCTAGAGCTTATATTAGTGCAATTATAAATGAATTGTTCAGCTCCCTGCAGAATTTATGTACCTTGCTCAGCTTGCTGACTTTGGCAGTTTCTTCTATATTCCAAGCAATAAGAATTGTCTGCTGCATTTCTTTTCTTGTACGGCTAGTTTAATACAACTAAAATATTTTCCTGTGTTCGTTCTTTGTCACAGATACTTGTCAGACTTCAAAGAAATAGTCAGAGCAGTTATTTGCAATTTTTCATCCCATATCCCCGTCTTAGTTCAGCAATTGGCATTTTCCAGTCTTGAACTTTTTTCCTATTCTTTACAGAAGTTTCTGTAATATTATTTTAATTCCTCTTACCTAAAAAAAAAGAAAAAAGAGAACCCACAAGAAACCTCTTCACCTTTCCCTTCCCAAGAGAAATAGTCTAAAATGTTCTCTTTATATAGTGTCCTGGATTAAAGATATTTTGGAATCAGAAATTTGGATGGTAGAATTTGATTCCTGCAGCTGTTTTCTTAGCTGCAAAGGAAAGAAAGAAGTTTCTACATGCAGCACAGAGAAGACTGAGAGCCTGAGGGTAGAGCCAGCCTCAGTCTGAATGAAATCACGTGAAATGTCTCTGCTACAAGACACAGCCCATACAGACACCACAGATCCATAATGGCACCCAGGACCTGACCCATCCTCACTGACATTAAATCAAAGTCAGTAATGCTGTGGGTCTGCTGGCGGCATGACGGGGAGAGGAGATGTGGCCGTGTCCACATGGAGCCTGCCAGGAGACATCCCCACCGGTATCCTACTGCCTGGGGTCTGATCAAAGCACTTGCAGTGCCCTGGGCATGATGTCACAGCACCCTCGCCCTGTGGAGCCAGCTAAGGCTGGCCAGAGGGGCAAAGCTCCTTCTCTGCAGCCTGTGCCCAGAGATGGGCTGTCCACACCCTTCAGCTGAGCAAAACAGCCACTGTGGTCCACAAGGAACAATCTCCCTTCCCATTCATGCAAAACCCCAGGACCTGGGGCCATTACATGCCCAATGAGATGGAGGAGCCCTGCAGATGCAAAGCAGGCACTGATGGCTCCCATCTCCACAACTCACAAGGGGCAGGAGGTGGGAACATTCCTTAGGGCCTTGGTCACAAGCAGGTCTGACCTGCCATGGGTGGCCAATGGTTGAGGGGTGCTAGCTCCTGAAGGCTGCTGTCACCCTCTTCACAGTTTGCTGTGGGAAGAGGGTGGCCACCCACCTCATGTGTACATGATGAGTTTGGCTCAGCTCTCAAAGTGAGATACCTCTGTGTTCTCATCCCACTTAGGGTCAACCTGGCTTTGAAGTAGGGCCTTTCCCTGTCCTTTGCAGCTGCTGATCACAGAATCATTAAGGTTGGAAAGGACCTTCAAGATCATCAAGTCCAACCATTAAACCAGCGCCACCATGTTCCCTAAACCATGTCTTGAAGCGCCACATCCACACGTTTTTTGAACACTTCCAGAGATGGCAACTCCACCACCTCCCTGGGCAGCCTGTTCCAATGCCTGACCACTCTCTCAGTGAAGAAATTTTTCCTAATATCCAATCTAAACCTCCCCTGGCTCAACTTGAGGCCATTTCCTCTCGTCCTATCACTGGTTACTTGGGAGGAGAGACCAGCGCCCTCGTCGCCACAACCCCCGTTCAGGTAGTTGTAGAGAGCAATGAGGTCTCCCCTCAGCCTCCTCTTCTCCAGACTAAACAACCCCAGTTCCCTCAGCCACTCCTCATAAGACTTGTGCTCCAGACCCCTCACCAGCTTTGTTGCCGTTCTCTGGACATGCTCCAGCACCTCAATGTCCTTCTTGTAGTGAGGGGCCCAAAACTGAACACAGTATTCGAGGTGCGGCCTCACCAGTGCCAAGTACAGGAATGATGGTCACCTGGGTCTCATAAAGACTAACTTGAGCTTCTGGGCATGCCAGGACATGTAGGGTCAGCTGGCAGTTCAGAAGATGCAAAATGAAAGGGGCTTATAGCACAGGGCTCAGGGTTGTAGCTGATGTCTCTTCCGCCATCCTGACTCACACTATTGACTAGCACATTACAGATAGTGGATGGTTACTTCCTTGGCCCACAGCAAAAAGAGATGTTAAAAGAGGGAGTGGGATCAGAATAGAAAAGCTGCTTTACTTTACTCCCAGACACCCACACGTATTAGGACTTTTTCAGTACCAATTTATGAACCTGTAGTTGACAGAAAGACGAAGCTACAGCTGATGCAAAGACACCCAGTGCCTCTCTGTTTGCCACAATTCATGTGTGTACAATATATACATAAATGCCATACCAAACACAAAGCATACAGTCAGCTTCCCTGCTCTACCAATACAAAATTATTCAAGCCCACAAGCCAAATAAATACATACAACTTGAGCTCTTTTATGACCCACCAAGAGCCAGCCTCCAGCTCTGTAAGTGTACAGCTGTATATAACCTACTTTGCTTGGCAGAGGAGGTCTTCTGGTGTGCCACCTGTGCAAAGAACCACCACTATCTCCAACGCTTTTCTGGCAACTGATCATGCTTAATCTGCTTGATTAGTACTGCTCAGGGGAAATGACATTTCTAATTAAAATGTTCAGCAGAGCTATTCTTACTAGAAATTTTTGGCTCACAAAAATCTCATTGTGGAGCTGCAGAGGAGCTGGGGGGGGAAGCACTGGAGGTACAGACTTTGTGGTTGACTTTGGCAAAAAAAGAAAAGGCAACCATGGGAATCTGTTCCCCAGCATAGGCTTTAAGTTCAGGGCTGCTTCCCATGCAGACTTCACAAATGACGTTTCTGTAGAAGTAAATACCTTTGGGTTGAAGGACAGCCAGTCAAGTGGGTAACCAACACACAGCTGAAAACAGAGAGATATACAGAAATATCTATAACGTCTTTGTTGAAAACTGAAAAAGGAAACGCTTATTCAAAAAACCCACACCAAAACACCCCAAAACCCAAAAAACCCTCAACAATGAAAACCAGCCCTCGGACCAGTATGCATTGTGGAACATAGCTTGAAAAAGAGACTAAATAAATAAGGACACCTGTGTCCAAAGTACCCAGTTACTACAGCAGAACAAAGACATTCTGAAATGGTGCTGCTGCTCATCCTATCTGCAATGAAAGGGGAAAAAGAAAAGGCAGATTTGGGTAAGAGTAAAAAGAGAGGGAAAGAAGATGACATTGTTTATTTGTTTCTGCAAGGACTTTAAGTGGACATGGCAGAAGAGGGGATAGGCCTTGGCTAACACTGTCCTTAGATAAAAATCATTCCTCGACAGGAAAGGTGATGATGATTAAGGGCTGGATTAATTGATGAGGGCAACAGTGAGACATGGCATATATTCAAGTCAAATCATACCACCTTCTCAACAGCCCGAGTGAGATGATATGGTCTGTATCAGGCCAAAATTAGAGCCTGGCATATTTTTCAGTGCAGCCTTCTGTTTCTTCGTAAAGACCTGAAGGTATTGAAATCCAGGCTGACATAAGACACTGCAGGCTTTCCCTTTCAAAGGGGAGGGAAAAGAGGGCTTAATCCAAACATACAGATTCTCTTTTGCCTTAACACAGCTCCTGTAAATTCCCACTGCTTTTTTTTGGACGTCCTTTTTAATATTTTGAAGACAAGGGATAGGGCACAGAGACCACCAGTATCCACATGGGGAGTCGCACGGTCCCAGTCTGCAGCTCAGGTTTGCTTGGTCGCACACATGAGAACACCCTTGATGGCAACACCCTCCAGCTTGGGAAAGCAGCACAAGAACCAGGAGATGCCGAGAGGACAGGGAGTGGGCACCGTGGGACTGAGACGAAGCCTGACCACCCAGCTCAGCCCATGGTCCAAGGGGGTGCTCCAAGGTCACAAGTCCTCCAAGTTAAATAGAAAATAATTTCTAAACAGTTAAAAGAGCTAGCTACCTGCTGACAATTCTTACATTGCTATTTAAAGCTCTTATCAAGGAAGGAAAACAGGAGACTCAATGTACAGAAATACATCCCACACCTGGAAATTATGCTATAAAAAGGAAGTAACTTAAAATAGGACTTAGGATGCAAAGACATCCAATATCCAGCTTCCCAGGCTCTGTGCAGATCCAGAGCTTGGATTATAATAACTCCTGTTTCAGTAGCACCCCACGCCTTGAACCAAGATAGGCCAGTGTTGCTCAACATGTAATGGCAGGGTAGGACCTACATTTTTGGGACCCCCAACCCCATCTTGTGCATGGGATACAGAGGCCAGAGCACCCACAGCCAGTCAGCTCTCCATTTTGTGCTGTTCAGAGCATTGAGGCAGTGTCCATCACAGACCTCCAGCTGTGCTCTGCCCGACCCTTTGCCATCTGTGCAAAAACAGAGACCATGCAACCAGAATTTAGCAGGTGGTTTTGCAGGTGCTCTGTACATTACTCCAGAAGGTTAATTGTCATCAAATGCATTTTGTTTCCATTTGCATGCCCCTCCTCTCCTCTGTCAGCCAAAATTGACTGTGCAGCTGTAGCGATGTGAAAGGTCCCCCTGCCCTTTTGGGAAGTCATTTGTCCTATTAGCATTTTGTGGGATTTGACGAACAAGTGTTTTTCTTGGTTTGCTGTGTTTCAAGAGGTGAAAAGTCAGCTGAGATTGGATCTGAAAAATCAAAGGTGACCCGTGACTGAAGTCACACTAATCTGCCAGGCAGGTTGGACTCCTTGAGCCCATCTCTGCAAACAAACAAGGATCTGGAATGAGGCAGGAGACCACTGGAGGCACATGGAAGAAAAGGGATAAACGCACTGTTGAGCTCAGCTCTTGTAAGCCATCGTATTACATACGTGTGGTTAGGGGGAGCAATTTTATCGGAAAAATGTTTCCAAGTGAATTTTCTATATAAAAATAACTCATTAATGGAGGATAACCCTGGTCACCAGGTGGAAGTGTTTGCATTTAAACCTCCATGCAAGGGAAACAAAAACCCAGAAGAGATATCATGGCAATATGGGTACTTGCTCATTGCATAACTGCATGTTCAGGTCAGTTATCCTACTTCAGTGTTTACCGAGATTGTGCTTCTTAGATCCTGAGACATCAGAGGGACAAAAGCCTGCTGTACCACATCATTAATTAATTTTGCTAGGAAGATTTAAAAAAAAGACTGGATAGTAAATTAAGAGAGCAAACAATAACACAGACTTCTTATTAAAAAAACAGTTAAAAAATATAGGTGAGTTCAGAAGGGAATCCTTCAATTTTACATCTGGGTGTTACTTTAACTCGAAGTTGTCTTCCTTACTGTGGTCTCTCCATGCAGAGGTGCAGCAAACAAACCTCAAAAGAACATAATACTCCTCTTGTATCATCTTCTTTCCTTCCTTGGCTGCCTCTCTCACCGGAAAAAAATACAGTAGGATCTGTTTGAGGTAGCCTGGTCATGTTGACAAGCCAGTCTTTAACCAGAAGTCACACAAGAATTATAATCAAAACCACATGGGACTATTTCAGGAAAGCATGTGGCTGCTGGAGTGAAGGATCTACTGTATATGGAGATATTGGTGTCTCTCTTGTATTCCTCCAAAATTATACCTGTGCCAGAAATAATCTTCCAGGGTTTGGGACTGAAGCTTGCCGGCCTGGAAGATTTACTTACATTCAGCCCTTGTCTACATAACAAAAAGCTTGCCCACGTCTCAACGTTAATTAGAACATACCCTGTTGTTTTTTTTTTTTTTACCCAGTTCTTGGAGGTAGTCTCTCTCAAGTAAACACAGTAAGAAATAGTGAGCAGAGACCTCGCACAACCTCCAGGCTACAAACGGATCATTACTCATGCAATGCTTTTCTCCCTAAAACCCACACCTTGCCAAGATTATTTATAGGAGTCCTCCCAGCAGTAGCAGTTAGCAACATAAACAGCCAGTAAATTTCGGGGGTGCGCTGGATGCAGAAACAATTCTGGTTTTGCACTGCTTCTGGGTATTTTGGGAGGTTTTGTCTGTGAACTTTGGAGCCGTGTGGGACCTTCAGAGCAAAAAATAATAAAATCCACGCCGTTGAACATTATTCATTGAGTTGAGAGGTTGCAGCATCGCGTCTGAAATGGTGGGTGGCTTTTTAGCGAACGCCCTTTGCTGCTGAACAGGGCGCAGGCTCCAAACTGAATCTGGCCTTCTGCCCCTGTGAAGTTGTGGCTTTGTTAGGAGAGACTTTTTTTTTTTTTCGAAGGTGGTGTCGAAAGGTAACCGCGTAAGTGCCCCTCGGTGCTTCTGAAAACCTCTGCCGCCTTACGGACCAGTTTGCAGGCGCCTTACGGACCAGTTGGCCGGCGCAGCCCCCGACCGGCTCGGGCGGGGCGGGCCGGGCGCAGCGGTGCCCCGGTCAAACCTTTACGACTCAAGGCAGAGCCAGGAGCCCCCCCCGTCGCCTGCAGCCGCTTCGGGGCTGGTGTCTCTAGCAGGCAAAGGCAGCTCTGCACCACGTACGGGCAGCTGCCAGAAGACTGCAGCGGGGCCGCTTTTGGCAAAGGATCTTCTTGCGGTCAAGTCTAGAACCGGCTTCTAAGATGCCTTTTTTTCTCCCTGTGGCCCAGGGCTTCCCAGGGATTGGTTGCAAATGCTCATGCTTCATTTCTTCTCTTGGCCCAGCTCTTGAACGGGAGCGAGTCATTTTTAATAGGACGCTTGGCTTTGCTTGTGGTAGTCCTTGAGAAAGGGGGTCAGCGCGCTGCCTGAGGAGCTGGCTATGCAAACGGGTAGGACACGAGAACCAGGAGGCTACAGCTTTCATCCCAGCCCTGCTTTTAGCTAAGCATTACCTGCAGAAGGTCGCTTTACCTCTCGTTGCCATGCCAGATATTTGGACTGTGAGCACTTTGGAGTAAGGATAACATCTCCTTACAATTTTGGACAGCATCAGGCTCAGCAGAATTCTGATTTTAGGTGAATCCAACCACAACAGTAAAAGGCCATAGACAAGGTCCCAGGATAATCAGTGTGATCGTGGCAACAGACAAGCATTTTTCAGCTGAAGACACTGAGAGCTAAACCCAATAAAGCAAACGAAGATCTCTTACAACTCAGCAACTTGAGTTTTCCTTAATATTTTCACCAAGTCATTCCCTCTAACATATCTATTAAAGATAAAGTTTGCTAATTATACAGCTATGCAGCACTGATACTAAGTTAAAGCATTCCAGCTGTGTAAACAGAGAAACACTCAGGCAATTTCTTTTGATTTAGGTAATAGTTTTACTTGCTACTTTAGAACAGCTTCTTTAAATAGCCCTATCTGTTAATGGCTAAAATAAAACAAGCTGATGGATCTGTCATCATTCCTGATGGGTGGATGCCAGCATCACAAATCACTCCCACATAGCTCTCATTAGCACCTTGCTGGCAATATCTCTCTGAAAAAAAGGTCCATGGCTGAGTCAGGGAGAAAACGAGCTTTCCCCTGACTCTATAACCTTCAGAGACTGAAGCACACAGACACTACAGTCAGGTCAATTGGCCTGAATGTAAAAAGTGAAGGGGAAATTCCAATGTCTGATATTCTTCTGAATGCTCCAAAAGTCAGCACCTTGTTCCCCAAAAACCTGTGGTGTTGATCAGACGTGATGAGACAAGCAAGGCTCAAAACAGGAAACAGAAGAAGGAAATACTGTGGTGATAATGAGACCAGGCAGTAAATCAACAAGAAACAAGCATGTTTTCAAACCATCACTTACTTCTGTTAAGTTTTCAGTATTAACTTGGATTCACCTTTCTCCCTGATCTCACATCTTCACCTACTTCATGACAGCAAGTATTCAGGGTTGATATATGGAGTCATTTGTAAACCTGTGAAAGCAATTTGCTCAAGAGCAGAAGTTGCAAAAAGGTGAATGCAAAGGCCACAAGTCTGGCCCAAGCCAGGACACAACAAGAAGCACAAGTATCTTAGTCCCCAACAGAGGAAAGTGAGCAGAGTGGTGGACCTGTGGAGACACAGCAATAGATAACCATTTCTTGGGATGGAGGACAGCGATACCATCTAAGGCACAGAACATACACTTATGTGCTTGCTGTCTCATTAAGTTTGCAGAATGAGCAGAGGTAGAAAAAAAAAAAAAAAGAAATCTCCTGAAAGAACAGAGAGCAAAAGTAAATTCACCTAAAAATAATTTTTAATGGTCACCTACCCCTTCAAACTGAGAAAGTATAGAGCAAGACAAATGCAAGATTTAAAATTCCAGCTATTTAGAATACACCCAGATGCACTTTGGCATAACAGGTGGTGCTCAGATTGTAGCTAAAATAAGAGTATAGAAACATGGAAACCCAACAAGCCATTTGATGTAAAATGCGTCTGTGAGATGATAGGACCATTGAAAATTTGGGAGCAACATGTAGTCAAGCTGCTCATAAGCTTCTCACAGATGGATTGAGAACCTTTTAAAAACCACATGAATGTTTGATGAGAGTCATCTTTAACAAAGATTTGTTCCATGGCATTCGTAGGCAGCTGGGAAAAGCACAGTTTGGCTACTAGAATGCTTCAAGTCCTGTCATCAAATAGGTATTACAAGTGGTTACTCTCTTTCAAAAACTGGTCAGCTTTGAGGATTACAAGTGTTTGGAAATCGTTAGCTAGATTAACCATACCTGTGCTCAGAAGCACAGGAGGTATATGCTTCCAAATACTACACACATCTATGTTTGGTTAGAAATCCAAATCTAGTGAGAAGACATGTCCCTTTTGGTTGAGTTTTCAAAAGTATTTTTCAGTCTGAAGAGTGCTTATAAGCCAAAGTAAAAACAAACAAAAAAATCCCACAAACCCAACTGCTGAATGGAAGTCTTGCAAGATTTTGCTTGATAAATGTGAAAATGTATTTTCCAAAACAAGATTGTGCTTGCTGATATCCTGGGTGGATGGCAGCCTGGTGGCTGTGCTGGAGCAGGGTATGCTTTGAACTGGAGGTGAAGGTACCAGCAAACCTGGGTGTAAGATTGACATGACTCCTCAGGGACAGGCCTTTGGCTGTACTGCAGCTTTATTTATTTGGATGGCCCATCCCTGAACTGATTGGGCTGGGGTCTGCAGTAGGATGAATTTTAACTGGATGCTCTTCATTGTAACAGCATACTGCATCTTAATTTGGTTACTTAACAGTCTTCACCAGGAGGGAGCAACATGCTCTAGGAAGAGAAGCAGATAAATCTAATCTAAGCACCTTCACTCTTTTGTCAGGAAAAGGACAGGTCACATTTATTTGACTTTCCCCCCGCCCCCGAAGTCCAATCTTTGCCCAGTCATGTGCAATCATCACAGTTCATTCCCCATTGTCAGCAGGACAGGCAGTATTGAAATAAGCGCATAATGACATTCTACTTGTGTTAAAAATAGCAAAACAAAACAAGCAAAAAACCCCAAATTAACCAGCAACAGCAGCCTATTCCGTAAAAACAAACAACATGGTATTGGCCCCTTTAAGTGGAGGAGAATTAAACTGCTGGGAGTCTCCGGGATGAGTCTCCCAGGCTCTTGCAGCAAAAGGGTCTCTCTGTCACTCCCTGCTTTCTTCTTTTCCCTCCATGTGGAGTCTCACACTTGCCCCAGGTGGCTGAGTTCCAAGGCACCAGTGCTAGCCAATTGCCTGAACTGTATTCTCCTGGGTGGAATAAAGATCTCTTTAAAAATAATTGTGTTTCAGCTGGGAGAGAGGCAGAGGGGTGTGCTAGATCCAAGCATGAGGCTAGAGAGCTCTAGCTGGGGAGAAATGCTGGTCTGGTCTGTTTGTTTGCCTCTCTGAAGGGCTGCTTTAGGGTCTGGCTCAAAGTTCAGGATTTTCCATGCTGAACCTGATTTGAACCTGAACCAGAGCCCAAGTTTCCTTTGGACATAAATCAGTTTAGGGACAAGATCTGTCCAAAGGCACATGTGAGCAGCTCCCATTAAAGTTAAGGGCTGATGTGTGCATGCACCTGTCTTTGTAACTGTAGGAAGGTCATGACTACATGCCTATTTTACAAACTTTAGGGACTTGTTTGATGTGGTTTTTGCTTTTCATTGCTTCTGCACTCAGTAGTGATTCTTGTTTCTCTATGTTTGGAAAGAACAAGGCTTCTCCTGACACTTAGCTGTTACTCTCAGAAGGCATCATACGTAAAGTCTTGCTGGATTTCCATCTCAGTCAAGTGTTTACAATAAAGTTCTGGAAATGAGAAAGTCAGGGTTACGTCCTTCTACCTGGCACACATGTGCTGTCTCGCTGTGGCTGACCAGAGTAAGCCAAAGTTACCCAAGACATCCTGCAAGATTGAATACTTCGAATCAACTTCTCCTCACCTTCTGCACCACTCCTTGCCACTTCTGTTCTCTGTGGGACTGCACACGTTCACATGCATACAGCCAGCAGTTAACCTTTGCTAGGCTGAGTTTTTTAGCTTAAAAGAAAGCTGATGAAAACATTGCCCTTGAGCAGACCAATCTCCCAGATATTTTATTATTCTTATTCATACTGAGATGTCTTTTTCTCCATGTGGAGAAGCCCTCTAGATTTCTTTAAGAGAAGTCCTAAAGGTTCAATCAGCCTGCAGGCATAACAAGGTAGGAAAAAAAGAAATCACTGGGGGAGCTGTATGGCACATGCATAGACCACATGGGAAGTGTCTTTGAGAATTCCCCTCTGGTCAAAGGAGACTGCTCAAGAAGTGAAGGCCAGTTTCAAGTGAGAGTGGCAGCCTCACACCTTGAATAAAGCAAAGATCCTAAACAAATACAGACTTAATTACTTCTCTGAGCATCAAATGGAAAGCTATGTATCACAGGCATGTCATCAAGTGACTAGTCTTGTTAAACATGTAATAGATGGTTTGCTGGTCCCTCTCTACAAAGGGCCATCGCCACCTCTATTGGACATTGTTTCCATGGCAGATGTGACTTAGAAAATGGAGATTACTTTCTGGTTACGACAGCCTATATACCTAACAACTACCTTTGCATACTGCATTCAAAAGTTTTTGTTTTTCTCCTCAAAACTATAATAAAATCAGTTCAGCATCAAATATAGAGTTGCGCTTTGTGTGGAAAAAAGCTAATGGCTCCAAGTACAGCTTAGTATGAAGTGGATCTCCATACCTTCAAGCTCTCAGGGAGAAGGGAAAAAAACACTGGATCAAATTTAGCTTTGGCATAAGCGGGTGCAATTCCCAGAGGGATTTGCACCCGCTTATGCCAGGATTGAATTTGGCTCATGGAACTTGCAGGGTGGTCGTGTAATTAAATTATATGGTGGTTCAGTATATTTCTACAATGTCAAATGATGCAATATTTTTTCAAAAAGGACAGCTGCGCATTATTTAAAACAAACTAGTCTACTACCTTCATTACCAGCTTGCTCTCAAGATTCAGCAGTTTTTCAAACCATCATTGAGGCATCGTAAGCTTTTGTCTTTAGACAGGAACACTGACAGTCTGAATTATACGCTGCTTCCTCCTTATTAGAAGCTGCTTATAAAAAAAATACTGCCACTGTGGTCTACATTTCAATGAAGTCTATTGTAAACTCCCCAGTATAACATAAACCTCCCTAAAACACATAAAATTATTGGCTTCCAAGACCAGTCTCACTGAAAGAAAGCTCTGTATTTAGTCCTTGCTTAAAACACAGGTATTTGGTTTGGAATTCAAACTCCCAACTCAGTTTTAAAAGGTTGGGTCCAAGGAAAGTTGACACGGACCATGTAATTTTAATTAAAGAAAGATTTTGCTCCTTTATGGCCAACAGGGGCATTGTAACATTGACATATTGATGCTAAATAATTATGAGTCCATAAATAATGCAGTATATAAAATCGCTGTATGGCTGGTGCCAGGTAGCAAAGGGAAATAGCATTGAAATAGCTGACCTGCCAGGTTACTACTACAATGCCAGGGGATAGACAGGTAATGTGACCTAGCAGCTATCAAAACAGTGTAGCTTATGGTGTTCACTACCCACAGAGAGCACTTGAAAGTGGAAAACTAAGGGCTGTCCAGTTTTGTCACCTCAGTATTTTAGCACCACTGTCATAGAAGAGGATAAACTTTTAGGATTGGTACTAAGGAGAAAGGCAGTAGGGAAATCACATGCAGAAAGAGAAATACTAAAAAGCAAATCAGTGATGAATTTAAGGTGGCTTTTTTTTGTAGGAGCTGGGCAAATACCACAAACTTATTTCCATGGATAACCATTCAACCTTTAAGACTGAATTCAGTTCAGATGTGCTCCTGACCCTTTGGTGTTTGCTCGCCATGAACTTTCAGAAGGCAGCTATTCATTGGCAGAGATAACTGGGGAAAAAACAATCTTTAACTTCTCACTCTAGACTATTCATGCCAGCAGGGACATATTTTAAGAAAGATGGGATTTTAAAATGTTATTTATTTATTTTAAAGCTTACTAGGGGGTCTTGCAGCTCTGGACCAAATGAAACATGTCACACAAGTTTGATGGGAACCATGCCCATGGTGCTTTCCAAATATGTTTCTGCTCGGTGCCGTTAGCCATGATAACACTTGAAAATGCTCTACTCATGGATGCTATGAGATCAATACATTTATAAGCAATGAACTTGAGGATGACAGGGAATCAGAGACCTCAGGCAGATACAATCAAGCAGTCTGCCTAAAGCTTCGCAAGGAGAGGTGTGCACGAATGAACATTATATTGAAACTTCCCTCTTTTAATTAACTATAACAAAGTGCATATGTCATCAGGTTTCATAGGAATACTTGTCACCTAGAGAAGCTCCATGGCCTGATAAAGAAAAACAGATTTTCCAGTTTGTTTTCGAAGATCCTCCTTCCTGGTTCATCTGGTCCCTTTCTGCTCCTTTCCCTTTGGGAAAGCTCAGCGGCTTCAAGTACTTCCTCTGCTTATGAGAGATATATTGACCAAAAGGAAAACAACTGACCACTTGTGACCAACAAGCAGCCAAGCAATGCAGCTCAAACAAGAATATCCAACAGGAAAATTCTTGTGCTGGATTCAATTAACAAAACAAAGACAATTGCTGACAATTGCTAACAATTTTACTAGAAGACTTTATCAAGTCAGGGCTTGCTGGAAGATCAGGTGTTGAACAGTGATAAAAAGTGAATGCTGGACTTCTTGCATCTGCCAAAATTAAAAGAATACATCAATCCAAGAAAACCCTTGCAGTCCAGCAAATAGTATGGTTTTAGTAATTTACCACTGAAGATTTAGTTTTCAATGCTTGGGCTTGGTTCATTGCCCCTCTCACACATACCTTAGATCTTTGTGCATGCTCCAAGCTGCCCTCGTGAGTACAGCCATGTTTGATTTTCATTAGTGAATTAGAACAAGAAAAAAAAAAGAAACCTTTTCCCTCGAGGAAATAGTCTTCAAACAGCTGTGTGCTCAGTTCTATGTCTGCATATATGTTGCCAAAGACACAGCTAGCCCTACGCCCATGGCTGGAGGTCCAAGCAGCACAATGGTTGCAGTGGGAGAGCCAGGTCTACCTCCAGGTTCACACTGGTGGGATGCAGGCAACTACCTCTGCCAGGTCCTGGCAACCACAAGGAGATATGAGCAGTGGGAGTGCAAAATACTAGGGACACTTTCAGATGCCAGTCCAAGGTTGCTGAGGGGTTTGTTTTGTTTTGGCCCCACACAACTCTTGGTACATCTCCGCTGCAGGTGCAGCCCTCTTTCATCCTCTAAATCAAGAGATTTCCTTTCCCATGGTTGAAGAAAAGAATAGGTTCCTCTAACTCCAACCAGAAGGGTACCTCCCACTGAATGATTTCTTCCCTTTTATTCATCTATTCCCCACAATGACAGCTGCCTTGTGGTTGCTGTTGCAAGGACCAACACCACAGGCAGATCTGACAGCTTGTTAGTGCAGGGCTGTACTTGTGCCCTTGCTCCTCTCAAAACCTTCATCCCTATTTTTTTTTTTTTTTAAAGAAGGGGAATATACCCAGATCCCTGACCTGGATACCTATTATCGCTTTACAGGTGGAACCCACAGTTCAGTTTTGGAGTAAGCAGAAGGCCCCGATATCCACTTGTGAACTGGCTTCACAGAGCTAAGGAATGGTCTAGACAGAGGGACACCACCATCATGTACCTCAGTCTTCATCAGGACTCATGAGAACTTGAAGTGGTCACTTTGCTCCACGTTTGTTTAGAAGGAGACCTTTGCCAAGGCCTCAGCATTGGCTAAAATTCTATCCCCTCCAAAACGATTGGGCTTTGGGGATGTTTTCAAGTTCAAAAGGATCAGAGCAAGTCCAGGCCAGAGGGTGTGAGTTCTCGGTTCACTGCAAAAGACATGCAAGCCACCCACCACAAAATCACATGCACACCAAGCATTGGGAATTCTCATAAAATTATCACTCGCCTTTTTTCTGAACCCTGCCAGATGATAGAAAACCAAGACAAAAAAAACCCCAGCTTGACACAAATCCATAAACTATCTCATGGGTAAAGGGCCTCGAGCATCTAATAATGAGGAATAAAAGTGTGCGGAGAGCAGGCGGAACAATTCATTGACCGTAGTGCACAGGCTAAGGTGAAATGGAGACAAGTCTTAAGACGGAGAAACACAAACGGGACAAAAGCAAGCTGGATAATGCAGTCCACAGCCTACTGTTACAAAACCAGCCTGGGCTGGCAGAGGCACCTCTGATTTCTGGGTGGCTTTTCCACTAGCTCTTGGCTCCATTTCCCTGATGGAGCAGGGACATTCCTGTTGGGAAGCTCATGACATGGCCATTGCCACCCTGGTGGAGCCAACTTTGACAAACACATATGTTTGTGCACATTTGTTAACAGGCTAGAATTAAGAGTCAGAGCTTTTATCTCTTATGCCACCTCTTCTAAGAAGCTTATGGTCCAAAAAAATAAAAAAAGGCATTATTTCCATGGCTGACAGCCCAATAGGCTCAGTCTGAAAGAGCAACGTACGCCTGTGCAAATGGTTTACTTTCCAAGAGGCCTTTGTGATTTGTCAAATTAACACCTGGAGAATGAGACAAGGAGGAGTTTTATCCCCAGGCAGAGTGGGCCATCCCCCAAGTTTCCTCACAGCCCCTTTTGCAGAGGCGATTCCCAGAAGAGGGAGAGAGCGAGTTGCTGTATGTTTGCCGTGTGTGGCCTAGCTCCTATTCCCGAGCTCTTAGCTGCTTAATTACCCTCCCTCTGAAGGGTCAAGCTTTGGTTAAAGAATACCCTGCACTCCGTTATTCCTCATCCTAATGAACGCTAATAAAAAGCATTTAGTTGACTAATGCAACATAAAACTTTGCCCTATTTCATTGCATCTGCTTAATAAGAACCTCATTTAATATCAAATTACTGCCTGCTCAGCCAAAACCTTGTATTTGCGGTAACAGGGCTGCGAGGCGGGAATATCAAGAGCTGCAATATGGAAATTCCTCACTAATATTCTCTGCAGGGCTGTGCAATTACTTAATTCATTTAGCTGAGCAAGTCTGATGGCTTGGCCAACTGTTTCACAACACCAAGCACAGCGCTAGGCAACTGGCCTCCCCACGGGCTGGTCCTGCCGTATCGCTTTTCCTGGGACCCAGCTATTAACAGTTGCTTTGGGGATTTCAAAGGGGATCACAGATAGTGTTACCAAATGAATGAGCTTGTAGTAGTGAACATGAAATCCTGCTTCTTCCCGGTCGAACGTCAGCCAGAGGATGCCCTGCGAGACAGCAGCCACAAAGCAGCAGTGTGGTTGGGTTTTAAACTCCCATCTGTTCGTATTGGGGAGCACCAGCGCACGGACAACTGTCTGCGTTTAAAAATATTCCCCCTCGCAGTTTTAGAGAAAGCTACCCTAAAATTCCACCCTGCCCCTCCTCCTCTTCCCCACAGCCGCTTGACTCAGCTGGCTCCTGTAGAAAATCAAGTTCTCCATAGTGCACATCAAACCTTTTGGGGAAATTTAAAAAAATGTAAACAGTGGTAATTCCCAGCTCCCACGAACAATCACTTACCAGAACCATTTTCACACACATTCTTCACAGCTTTAATCAAACCTCAGACAGTAATGTTTTAGGGGAAAGGATTTAGTCAGTATACTTGAGGTAGCAGAAGGAACCTTATTAAGAAATAATGCTAAATGTTACCATTCATAGACCATGTGGTTTTAAAACAAAAACCATCCTATCATGATTTTAGCTCTGTACACAGCTTTGGCAAGACCAAGTACTGAAATAGTTTGTCCAGTCCTGGTTTACATTTGTAAAAAGGATATTGAAAAATTGGAGAGGGTGTAAAAAAAACACAACCCACAAATGTGATTCAGCAGCTGCAGGAGCTGCCTTATAATGGAATTTAAAGCATTTCATTTGCTTAGTTCAGTAAGAAGTGACTAGATTATGGAATATGTGTGTCTTTACACTTTTTTAGACCATTTTCCTCCTGTAATGAACAGCAGTAGAAAAGATACCCATGGCACTGAAGTCAGGCTGACACAGGGTATCCCGTGATGGGCACAGGCTAACAAGCAAAGCAATAGCTCTGCCAGTACTGTTTTCAAAACAGATGCCCATCTCTGAGATAGTTTAATCAAATAGGTTATTGAGCTCAGGAAAAGATGTGGGTGAAGGGAATAGTCTGCAGCAGGTCAGACTACGAGTGGTATTGGATGGGGTATGGTACAGGTCCAGACATTGGTGAGGGAAGAGAGTTAAAAAACCCTGAGGAGACCCACTGTTGAGAGAAACCCACCTGACTCAGGATGAACTCCTGCTGTGCAGAAACCTCCCTCCACACAGAGCATTGCTCCGGAGCAACATAGATTGTCCCTACATATCTCCCTCTAAATCATCTTGTTTTCACCACAGCTTTCCACCACTACAGGCTCCCTTTGCAGACATAATGCACACGTGCTAACACTCGGACAAAGCATCTAAAAAACAGCGCAGATATGCTAGCATATATTTTGCTACCAGAGGAAAAACCACATAGAGGGCCAGGAAACCTGCATTGTTCCGAGACTCTCCAGGGCCAGCCAGATGTCCCGAGAGCTGCGGAGAAAAGCGTTTGTGGGAAAGGTCAGGCGGCTGCCGCCGCACCACGTCCACCTCCCTGGCAGAGGGACGGCAGATCATGGGCACAGGGTAGCAAAGTAGCATCGGAAAATTGGATATACCTATGATGGCACACTAACGCGTCTGAATGCCTGTGTTTGGTAGGAAAGAGGGACACCGTCTCTTCCTCCTCCACAGGACTTCTGCAGATGTTTTCTGTAGTATCAAAGCAGGACAACACAATCTGCTTTCACCGCTGCTGTCTTGTGCCCAGGTTTACCACTTGTGCAGTTTTTACACTGTTGCTGCTCACAAAATGCTTGGAAACCAAGGATGTGACCAACTTTGGCAGTTATAAAAAGCTGTTTTGCACAGGAAGCCATTGCTTTCTACCACCCCACCCCAGTTTATCTCAAAAGTCAAAGCTAGATAATTTGAGGAAAATTTTCATCCTTATTGCATGTGAAAAAATCATTCCCTCTGCACGCACTCCCCTCCCTGCCATCTGCTTTCCTGCTCTGCAGCCCACAGTCTGACACCAGCGACATGCAGAACCCAAAAATCCAGTAGCAGGCTGGGGTCCTATCATGATTCATTCTTTGGTATCTCTTACCTGGTTTTGCTTTTCCATGGCAGGTTCCAATGGATTTGTGATCTCACTGAAACTCTGGAAAAACCCTGAAATAGTTCAGGTTTGACTTAAAGCTGGAGATGCACTTCATGGGAAGGACAGAGTTTGTGGGAAGAACTCAGCCCTTGTTCATCCATGGATGCACAAACCATGGCCAAGCTCTGGTGTGGAATAGAAATCCTCCTCCTCCAAAATAGCTTCATGATTCGATTAAAATGAACTCTGCCGTTAGCTTTGCCCACCTTCAGATTCTCAAAGGTAAGATATTTCTTCACCTGCAAGGAGCACCTCAAGACTTAAACATCAGCCTTGCCAGTACTGAGCATCTAACATTACTTATACATATGCTGAGAGGGGACCACCATTATGTCCAAAACTGCTGCCAGTGGTTATCATTGTGACAGAGAGACCTCCCCACTTGCACCCCTGCGTACCCAGCACAGAACATCACAGTTTGGCTCTGCTGATGAGTGCTTCATAGGAGTCTAGCAAAACAAGCCATTGTGTGCAATCTGGAAGGTGCTTGCAAGGAGGAGCAACGTGGCTCCTGGACACCTATGGTGTAAACAGCTTGGAGCTGTATTGCATCTCCCCCAGCACCCTAGCAGCATTACTGCTTTATGGTCACACACTTAACTGTCTACTTCCAGGTAGACAACCACCACTACCTTTTAAAATTCATTCTGTTCATGTGGTCCAAAACTCCTTTGAACACCAAAAGGCATGTTTTTAGCAAATTTCTAAGAAGCTCCCCTATTGTAATGCAAAATACCAGAATAAGCCAAGGGGGGGAATGGACAAGTCTAAGTCAGCAAGGCTTGTGAACAGACAAGAAATCAGATGAAAACCAGTGCAGCACTAAATAAAAGAGAAGGCTTCCCTGGCCTTATGTTCAACCTGACAGCTTACCATGTGTCAGCTGTCATGAGCGACGGGGAGCAGCAATGCGGTCAAAATCAGAGACCCAGAAGGAAGGAAATCCCCACAGTGGACTGAAAAGGCAAAATCTACAGGACCTCTGGGAAGATATGTGCTGAGAGCAAGAAAATGTCCTCCCACACCCTACAAAGCACTTCCGAGTCCCTGCCTCATCCTGGCCAGCCCCAAAAGCCAGCAGGGCCTCATGGGTTTGTAGGACGATGGACAGAGCAAGTGAAGAGGGACAAGTGCCCCCGATGCTCAGCAGCTGGCGGCAGAAACACTCAGGCCTGCACAACCACCCAGCCCCTTCGCAACCTGGGCGTGATGGGACCATCACCAGCTTGTGCCACCTCTGCCAGGCAGCCACTGAGCAAGGCTGCTGCCTCCGGAGCACCGCAGAGGAACACGTATATGGCAGGCCACAGTGTCCTCTAGAGGTGGAAAAATATCTTATAATTTGGTGACAGAGGAAGACAGGAGGGCACTCAAGCAGGATGGCTCCACCAAGCCAAGAGGGATTTCTCCAGGCTGCTGAGGGACAAGGGTGGAGGACCACTGTCTGGCACGGGCACAGGAGGGATGGGCAGGCATGGGGTCACACCACCAGGCTCCTTCACAGGGAACATTGCCCCCAGCACAATGGATATGGTCAAAATTCACTTTCTCAGATCCAAACCACATAAATAAAATAGCTCCTCAAGGGTCCCAGATGTCAATCCCCAAATTTGGCAGCTCTGCTGCCCATCGCACCTCTTCTACCCCTGGAGGGAGTTTATAGCCATTTAGGTTGCCAAACATAATCAGCCTGATGCTGGGTGGGCACACTGGGAGGGAACCCTGCATGATGGGGCGGGTGCTTGGTCAGGGCTCTCCAGGTCAGTTAAGTTAAGGTCTGGGCTCTCCAGGTCAGTTAAGACAATCTTTGTCAGGGCAAGGAGAAAAAGAAATATAGGCAATTGCTCTGCAAAGTATTGGCTTGGAGCAGGAGGTGTTTCTGGTGTTGCCTAAACATGAGGAGCCCATAAGTTTGAGTAGTCCTGTGAGGCTTCATACAATTGTGGAAAATGAGGCTCTTAAGTGCTCTAAAACTTGCCTTCAGCTAGTATCCTTATAAAACCAGGAAAGCCTCCTACGTATCTTTCAAAAATAGCTATGATTTAAAAAAAACTCTTGATGGGAAAGAGAGGAAAAAATTTAATATCCTTGAAATAGGTTTGATACTTTTGCCAGAGGCACTGTTCCTTGAAAGACAGGTGCTCATGCAGAAGATCCCATCCTCTCTGTCTGTACCGTTGCAGCATAGCTGCTGGTACACACCAGTCACCACAGGCAGCACAGTCACACAAAACCACTGCACAAGGAAGAGCACACTGAGGAAAGGCAGAAACCAAGCACCTGGAGCAGCATAGAGGTAAGAAGCTGCCAGACCTGCTAGAACCTTGACCAGTTTCTTGCTGCCCTCTCCTATTACTGCTGGAGCCAGCAGTCACCCTAAACTCAGAGCACTGGGGGGGCTCTTCCAATCAGGAGGATAAAATTAGATTTGGAAATGCTGTCTCCTTGCAAGCAGGCACTGTTGCTTCCGAGGAAGTATGAAGGCCTGGTGTTTGACAAATCAAGAATCAAATGAAAGAAAGAAAGACACCCCCCCCCCCACAGCCAGACCGTTGGCCTGAAGCCCTTGCCTTGCTTTTCTTCCTTATCCTCTCTTAGCTGTAGGCTGCTGCTATTCCCTCAAAATAGGTGTCACAGAGCATCCTGGCATCTACTTGCTCTAGGAGCCCCAGCAAAGCCTCTAAGTCAGCCAGGTCTTGTAGGTCCATCTTCTGAGCAAGAGACTAATAATAGTCTCAATAATGTGAATATTACTAAACAAAATACCATTCAGCAACTCCCTTCAGTCCAAGAGGGAGGACAGCTGTTCCTCCCACCACCCTTTTGGCTTGGCCTTAGACCAGTCCAAAGCAAGCTGCAATACAAAGAAGCTGGGGAAGTCAACCACAATACAAAGAATTATTTATAAACTCGTAACGTCTGCAGAGCTGCAGGTGCCAACCGGCTCTGCTTCATGGAGGGAACGCTCAAAGTGCCAATATCCTACTTGTTCAGCAACTAGCAACTGAGAAACCAGATGTTCACAAGAGGAGTGAAAGCTACTGGAAGGTTTATAAAGAAATACTTAATCTCTGCATCCCAGTCTTGCAGCCCTAGTTGCTAAAGCAGCCTGAAAAGTAAAATATTTCCCCCAATTTTAGCCTAGGAGAGGGAGAAGAATGAAAACCACCTGAATTTTATTGTGTTTTTTAACTAGTCCTGACCAGTGGCCAAGCTTGACTGTGTGTGGTACTGGCTGAACTGATGGTAAGTGTCCCATGGCAGAAGCTTACTCTCCCAATGCATCCCAAGCAGCTCCAGCAGGTCCAGCAGGTCCAGTGGGGTGAGACAACAGCTCTCCTTACTCAGGGTGTGTGATCAAGGCAGGCTGTTGGATCAGCTGTTGGCTCAAGAGCCCAGGTGCCGCATATCATGTACATTTTTAAGTAGCAAAACACACCGAGAAATAGGCAATAAACACCTTTTTTTTTTTCCACATAAATCCTGTACAGGCAGGGCTTCTAAGCATGAAAATACAAACTGAAAACCAAACCAAGGTCCCTCAGTACTAAATTCACCCAAAGACGCGAATCTCCAGCTTTCACTGGATTGATCCAGCAACGAATCTGTAGTTGGTAGAAAATCAGAAAAGTTTCCAAGCCAGGAGACCTAATGCCTCGCTCAGGCAGGGAAGAGCTTCATTACTTGCTGGAATAAATGGTTAGAAGCTGCACTGCTGCGGCGTGCCCAGCAGGTGGTAATATTTGTTAAAAGTTTAGCTAATACAGTCCCTGAACAGCAGCAATTTTCACCTGGGCCTAACCGAACAATTCCACAATTTGAAAAGAACACTATTTTTAAAAAGTGCTGAGAAATAATTGTGTCGATTTGGTCAGATTTCTGCTCTCCTTTCAGAATAATCTGCCTCTGAACAGAGCAATAAGCACTGCATACTGAAGCAAAATTTTCGTGTTGTTTTTCATTTGTGGACTCCACATAAGATTAAAAAAATTGTACTTGGAGTAAACCAGGATTTCTGTAGATGGTTTTGTGTCTGTCCCTAGCATTCCTCATTTCGAGGTGGTAAAAGTTCACAGCTTCTTTTTCTTTGCCTCCACTTGACTTTAGTTTTTTGATATTTGTGTTATTTTTCATTCAAATTATTTATTACCTGCCAAACCAAGAACTTGGGAGTTTCTGAAAAACAATCACTGAAACACTCTTCCCTGAAGAGCTGCTGTATGACACAGCAAGGCCTGTGTGAATACGCATGGGAATGTGTCTTTCTGAACCCCAAATTATAATTAGAGCAAGCACATGGCTCACGCAGCCATATAGCACTGCCCGGTGCAGTAGCAGCATCATCTTGGTCAGTCAAGCTTTGCTCTGGCACAAGTCGTCACCTGAAATACCAAGCAACTGGGAAACAGCCCAAACACGAGCGCTTACCTCTTCTCAGATGCTGTACGAAGTCCTCCACAAGCTGAGGATCCCCCACAGAGGAAGATCACCTTCTGTCCAGTATAGGTCCTTCCCTGCAATTTTTAAAGTAGTGGCAATCACTTCTCCCTTCAGAAAAGCATTAACACATTGCACAGAATAAGTCAAGGAGCAGGTTATGGTCCAGTGAGAAAGGCCAACAGGCAAGTATTAATGCTCCAGAAACCCTAGGCTGGCCATGTTTGCCACACTCAGTGTTGAAGTTAATTTTTAATGCTTTCACCTGTCTTAACAATAACTGGGGAATTTAATTGTTTTAAGCACTTCATTAGTGGCAGCCAAATGGTTTCACTAGAGTTTTTCCACCTCCTACCTAGAAATCTGGTATCCTTGGAAAAAAGTCCAAGTGAAGACTAATGTTAGTGTGCATTTCTTTTTTCAGACTCTCTTGTGTCTACATCGGTACATGGAGACTATGAGTACAACCACATTAGCTGTGTCATCTCAACTGTTGTGCTCAATTTCTCACAAGTTTTATATTCCTTTACTCTCTTTCTTGGAGGGCTTGAAAATAACACAACATTATTAATTCTGACCAAGACCACCTAGTGATTAATTGCGAGACCTGACTTCAAGACTAGAGAGGGTTACCAAGCTGAGTGGTGCAGTTGACATCCCTGAGGGACGCGATGCCATCCAGAGGGACCTGGACAAGCTCAAGGAATGAGCTCAACCTCATGAGGTTCAACAAGGCCAAGTGCAGGGTCCTGCACCTGGGTCAGGGCCTGGGGGATGAAGGGATCAAGAGCAGCCCTGCCAAGAAGGACATGGGGGTATTGGTGGATGAAAAGCTGGACATGAGCCAGCAATGTGCACTTGTAGCCCAGAAGGCCAACTGTATCCTGCGCTGCATCAAAAGCAGCATGGCCAGCAGGTCAAGGGAGGGAATTCTGCCCCTCTACTCCTCTCTGGTGAGACCCCACCTGCGGTGCTGCATCCAGCTCTGGAGCCCTCAGCAGAGGAAAAACATGGACTTGTTGGAGCAGGTCCAAAGGAGGCCACAAAAATGATCAGAGGGATGGAACACCTCTCCTGTGAAGGAAAGGCTGAGAGAGTTGAGGTTGTTCAGCCTGGGGAAGAGAAGGCTCCTGGGAGACCTTATTGCAGCCTTCCAGTACTTAAAGAGGGCTTGTAAGAAAGATGAAGACAGACTTTTTAGCAGGGCCTGTTGTGATAGGACAAGGGGTAATGGTTTTAAATTAAAAAGAGAGTAGATTCAGACTAGATCTAAGGAAGCAATTTTTCATGTTGAGAGTGGTGAAACACTGGCACAGGTTGCCCATAGAGGTGGTAGATGCCCCATCCCTGGCAACATTCAAGGTCAGGCTGGATGGGGCTCGGAGCAACCTGCTCTCATTGAAGATGTCCCTGCTCATTGCAGGGGGATTGGACTAGATGCTCTTTAGAGGTCCCTTCCAACCCAAACTATTCTATAATTCTATTCTATGATTAGTATAAGATGTCATAATCTACTCCAATCCCCTGCATAACACAAGTTAAAGAGCTTCTCCACTTAGCTTGCCTCAAACTCTTACTGAGATCTGGTTACTGTTAACCAGCCAGAGATGGCCACCAATACTAGCCCATACATGTAGACCCCACAGTTAACTTTGTTTGACAGCTTGGTTTAGTAGCAACCATTTCCTCCCTTCAACCCCCCAAATATCTTTTCAGCATAAGGGTCAAGTTAACACTTCTTTAGTCTGAAGTAACTTTATAGTTTCCATTTAGTCCCATAAGAAAAGAAAAGATATCCTAATTATAGTCTATAAAATAAAGCAGACTGTGTGGTCTGAGAGATTACACTGTACGCCAATCCAAAGACCAACTCCTCCACTAAAAGCCAAACCTGATAAAGATGACTCCTGCTCCAAACTCTATAACCAGGAACAACTTCTTCAACAAAAACACAGAAGAGACCAGCACTTTGAACCTCAGCAGCCTGAATAGCCTCCAGCAGTAAAACAGAAGCAGCAGTAGCTAACCGTCCTCATATAGCATCAATCTTCTCCCAGGTGTTTTGTTTAGGACCCACCTACCTCTATGTTGTGATCATTATAATAAGATACAGCTGGCTCCAAACAGCTGTACTTCTCTACCTTAGGCTTTTCCCCTGATTATACCTATGGTATGTGTCATCTTCTCTCCCTGTGAGGCGCATGCTCTCATGGCACATCTCTGATAGCATTGCTGGCGTTGGACAACTTAGGAACAAAATGACCTCCTAGCCCTCCCCTCCCACTAAAGCTATATAGAAAAACACAGCTTCTTCACACTACGGTGTGTATGTGACTGTTAAGCTGTGTGACTTGTGTGAAAGGCATCGGGTGGTCTCTCTCTCTATATCATCTCTGCACTGCCTGTCTTTACAAACACACCTGCAGGAGGAACCTGCTGTGCAGCTGAAGGGAGGACCTACCTCCGTTCAGCATTTGCAGCCTTTTCTCCTCCAGGGGACCAGGACTCTTTTGTCTTTTCCTCCCTGAAACAGGAGTCACTTTCCTTGTGATGGGATGGGCAACAAAGCCTGAAAGCAGTATCACACCTGAAAAGGAGGGCGTTAGCACCAGAGACAAGGAAACTGCTCAAAACAGTTTTCTCCCATAGAAAGAGCTCTACCTTGAATAGGCTACTTAAATATCTATCAGGTCAGAAGGACATGGCAAGCATAACCATGTACCCGTGACATGTGTGGCTAGGGGAGCCCTGGAATAGATCGAAGGCTGGTCAAAGGATGCCTCCTCGGACACCGGTATTCCTGTTCTCTCTCTAACTTGACCCCACCAGCTGGAAGGAGAGAGATACGAACTGAGATCCCTCTCACATTGAAAATTTGCCTTTCAAATGAGTACGGAAGTTCATCTTGGGGCTCTCTGAGCTAATCAGCCCTTCCTTCTCTGATTTTGAAGATCAGACTCTGCGACCTCTCAATACTTTTCATGCTTCCACACAAACTATGATTCAGACAGATGGGTTTAGGTGGGCACGGACAACTCTGGGCTCCCCAAACATGGGGATTATGACTCTTCAGGAAGGAACCTTCAGTCTCAGGGAGAAATCAGGAATCCCAGCTTTCTGTAGGTGATCTGGCAGGAGAGGGACTCTGGCCCAGGGGTGCATATTCTCCAAGGGGGCAGATGTGGCTCAGGAGCCTTTGGAAAAGACCCAGCAGTCCTGCCTGCTAGCGGGGGAAGGGGCAATATCCTGCTCACAACAAGATTTTAATCTTTTGCAGAGGAAGGTGATGACAGCTGGGATGAGGGAAGAGGAAAAAAATTCAGGGTAGCACCCTGTGTGGGAAAAGATCGCTCCCCTGCCTGCCCCAGCTAGCTTGCACTCAGAGCCAGCCAAACGAGTCGCTGGCTCCAGCCAGCCTGTGGTGCGGCGAGGGCTTACGCCCCACTCTCCAGCGTCTCCCAGAAATTTCCATCTATCTATATCCCATACTGGCTCTAGGGATAAAACCCAACTCTTTCCTGGGAGGGGTGGGCAGAGGATGCAGAAAGAAGCGGGGAAGGCAATTACTGCATCTGCCTGGTGCCACCGCTGCTGGGCCAGGGCTGAGCATTTTAAAGAGCCACATCAGTGGGATGCTACGGCACCTCCTTGGTTCCACGTAGCTACCTCTACAGAGAGAGTATCCTGCCTGTTTTGAATGTTTTCCTTGCCTGCAGCATTAATGCCCTCCTCTCCAAGTGCTTTCAGGCTTTCTTGCCCATCCCATCTTGTTTCAAGGAAGAAAAGAGAAACATAACAGAGGGAGATAGTAATGAACCAATATGTCATTACTGTTTATTAAGTTTTACCCATTTGGCAATAAATCTATGCCGTGCCCGTTCCTTTAATTAGTTGTCTCTCAGTCAGGAAAATCAGGGCTGCGAAGTGCTGATACGGTGCTAAATAATTACCTGGGAATAAGTGCTCGGGGTTGGACCAGGAACTCTCTCATTGCTATTAGCAGATCCCTGCAAGGCACCGGGAAGAAGCAGGGCTGGGCAGGGGTGGGAGCCGCAGCGGTGGGAGCGCAGCACACCGAGGGGGGCGGGGAGAGGCTGCCACTAGCATGCAGTGTTTTTTGGTGGCTCAGCCCTCCCTCCCCATGCCAGAAGTAATGCCTGTGGGGAGTGGGGAAGCTGAGGCAAGAAGGGACAAATTTGGCTCACAGAACATGAGGGGGGCCCAAGAGTATGTGAATGACTATCCTGTCCTCCTGGGCCATAAAGAGAAGGAGGACCTTGCCCAGACGTGACCCAGCACTGATGTCAGGTCCCACTCGCATCTGTCACCTGTCCCTATACACATGCGAAGAGCAAACCGTACATCGTCCTTTAATTTGGGGAGAGAGGACATGAAAGACTACACCATACACACTTATTTTGGGGGAGACGCCAGGCAACACGACTCTGTCTTATTTTTTGCAATGAGCGTGTAACACCAGATGACATTTGCTTTTCAGCTAGATGGGTGGCTTTTACCTTTATGGGCACAATACGCAGCCAAGGCTCTGGTCACACACACAGAACTCAAGGTAAAGCCTTGGAGCAAAGAGCACAGCAGCCGGAGCGGCGCGGTAAGTAGGCCCTTCACTGAGAGGTGTGAGAAGGGAGCAGGCCGTGTATCAAACGGTTGGGTGTTTCATCATGTGGGAAAATGGCCCACAACGAAGCCAGGAGAAAATCTGTTGTTGCTGGGTGGGCTGAGTGGCTCCTTACAATTGAATATATATCTCCACAGTTTTTTGGAAACTGGAACGACTTGAGCTGCTGTGGGTTAACCCATTCACGCACCCATGGCCTCAGCCTCGTGCAAACGCCTAGTTTTATCTCCGCAGTGATCACGGGACACTAATGTGAAACGCTTCTCAGGAGAGAGGCCAGCCCAGTTTCTCGGCCCCCAAAGCTCAGAGCAATTTAACAGAGCACAGGAGGTTTCAAGTGCGGACCCGTCCCAGACCTTTACGTCCTGGGACGTTAACCAGTCTCAGCATCAACCGGTAACTCCTATTTTGCACCTTCAGAGGACTCGTCCTCTGAGTGCTTTTCAGCCAGACACAAAGGGCTCCCTGCAGAAGTGCAGCAAGTGGGAAAACACGGTCCCACCTCGGGGAGGCACCCTGAGGTACGCACGGGTGGTACCTGTGGGGCTGGTGACAAGGCCTGAGAGGGGCCGTCTGCAGCCCGACTCCACGTGTTGGATTTCTCCTGTTTCTTCGGGAGGGAGCCGAGAAGCGCGGGCAGGGAGGGAGGTGCGACATGCTCCCAGAGGTCCCCTACTGCTGGGTGCTGACGGGCCCAGCCATGGGACTTGCTATCGAGCTCACTGACCCTACAGCCAGGCGCAGCCAGGCTGTATGTGCTGGGGCCAGGACAGCCACGAGGACGCCATGGGACGCATCTGCCCCACAGCAATGAGACAGGCAGAGGAACCGGCTCTGAGCGGTGACTGTCCGACAGCGCCGTCCCACCAGACGTCACGACACATCCAGCCAGAGGCTAATTGAATCAGGCGATCTGATGCACAGCTCTCCTGCAGATACACCTCCATCATCACACCGTACCTGCTACCGTGTTATCTAGTCATGGGATTTATTTCTGGGTGTGACTGATTGTCCTTTTAGTTTACTACTACTTAGAAATTTGTTCTTGCATGTTTGCACACTGCAAATAAATTCTTTTAATTGAAGCCTCCTGATCTTCTAGGCTAACGCTGTTGACACACAGCTTCTCTCTTGGTGTGTGCCAGGCAATGAGTTGACATGTTTTGTAACAGGCAATGAAAGACCGCCCAAGGAAGCCCCCAGCCAGGAAAGGAGGTAACCCACTCAGCCTGAAAATCACACTGTTCTCCATTTGGATAATGCACTCAATGCATCATTTTTTTTCAAATCCACACAGCAAGACCCATGGGGTAGGTTGATAATCAGAAGAAAGTTCTACTTCTTAAAATAAAATAAATAGAGGAAGACACCATCTCCCCTTTGCATCAAACAGCTTGGCTCATCTTGGCTTTCTGGTTACATTGTTCTCCAGAATTCAAGCCAAGAAGGAATCTCACAGCATCCAGAATAAAGATTACACTTAAAAACAACATGAGCTGGCAAGCTAACCCCAGCAGAGCCTGCAGATGTGTACTTAGCCTGTGAAAATTTTAATTCTACTGTTTGACTGATACTCATGGGATGGTCATTCCTTACAACCCATTTATGATTTCATACAGCATGGTGCCCTCAATTAATACTGCAGTTTTCTTTGCAGGTGGTGGAAGATGATTCACAGTACTTACTATCTGTCTGGTAAATGTAGCCAGTGTCAGGATACACATACTGGTGTATAACGGATGAATCGCAATGAACAGACAAAAGGGTCATTAGAGGCCATGTTAGAGGTAAATTCGTGTGTGTGTGTACATATCCCAGATAACACGGCAGACAAGAATGAACTGAACTCCACCTCCAGGGCATTTCTGCCCAAAACCCACCACCCTAAGGCAAGGGGAAGTGCCAAGGCGTTTCTGTGGTCATCCACTTTCAAAGGTGCGTAAGCCAACAGGCTGTCAAGGTACAAAATGGCTGCCCTTGCTGATCAGTCAGCCTCTGCATACTAAGTCTCACCTTCTTTAATGAAAATAAAGGTCTCTTGACCCCACTTTGCAGCTGTGCTGACTCAGGGGTCCAGCAGTTTTCACACATGTACTGAAACCTCTGCATGTCTATTGTGGCCATCAGGCCCTTGGAGCTATGCGTTCATGTCATGAACCTGACTAATTTCATACCTTTTGGGGTCTGGTGGCTTTTAGGAAGCTGACGCATTGAACAGGGTGTCAAGAAGAACTGTAGGAGGCAAATGTCATGGTTCCCCCCGGTCCCGTACGTGCTTCTTGGCCACGCAGTTCAGATTTCCTCCTGGCATGATTCACTGATCGATTGGTTTGGTGTCTCATGGTGCCCCAGTTCCAGGTCTGGCAGCTAGATCTCACCAGCTTTCCACCCTGCTGCTTCACCAGCAAAGCTTTTGTGACCCCTCTCTCTTTACATCTTGTGCTTTTCAACTACAGCAATATATCCCATGCCTAAAAATCATTGGGAAATGTATTTGTGAGCTTTGCAGGAACAGCTGAGTTTGTTTATACAGCTGAGTCCATGTGTGAAGATGAGGAATTGGATTATTCACTGCACGTCTCAGATCTTGATGACTAAATTGGGATTTGCTGCTTTATCTTCCAGGGAGGAGGGGCGGTGGAGGCTGAGGGGGGAAAAGTCTAACAGAAAGAGGCCGTGCTGTGTCCCTCTGCTCCACTGCTGGGACTATTGTGGATGCTAAAATTAACCACCTATAGCAAGCAGAAGCCAGGCGGTACCACGGGAATTACAACCTCACAAACCCTGTTATTAAATAGTCACACATGGCGCTACCTGACTTATATCTCTCAGGGTTTGTTTACCTTTTTTAATAAAAAGGAACAAGAACTCCCAGGCAATTTGCACAAGATTTTAACACATCTGTGCTAAACATCAGCTTGGAACGTCTGGATTAAAAAAAGCCCCATCACTTTTCTGCTATTGGCAAGATGTTGCAAAGGGAAAGGCCTCGTTATGCGTGATGTGCTATGGTGGTCTGTGCTCCCCACAGTGATTTTGGGGTCCAGACAGAGACATTTTTATGGAGCTCATTTGGCAGAAGGGAAAAATTAGGGGCACCTTTAAAAAACTGACTTCTGTAGGATATCTCAAGCTGAATATGCATGGATGTGTCTACGTCAGATGGCAGTGTCTACATCATTCTAATGCCCTCTGGATGTTTTTGCATCTTAAACAGATGAATCCTTGAAGAGGTCTCACTTGGTACAGCTAAACTACGTACATCCAGTTTCCCAATCCTACTCTATTTCACCCTGATATGCAGAGTAAAATGGCCAGGCTACTAGCAATGCGAGAGGAAAGGAGAAAACTCTGACACCGTGTAGGTACCTGCTCACTGTACAGAGAACCCAAGAAGATTTTGTACTATTTCTGTAAGCTTGCTGTACACCCTTCAGTTTCTCCACCTTTTTATAAGCAATTAATCAACAGACAGAATGGGTTAAAGTCTTTAACAGAAAGGAGAAGAGCCTGGAGATATGTGCACTTAATTGTCTAACCTAGAGGTGGAGCAGTCCTTCAGGATTTGAATGAGGCAATTACCTGAGACAATTAAAAAAAAAAATACCAAGACAATAGGAAGACTTAGCAACCAGATATTGATTTTTAATATATTCCCCTCCCTTCCTCCTTGAGGGGGATTTAAAGAAAATATGTGAAAACAAAGAAAGTTAAGAAGAGATCAGAAAGGTAAGAGAGAAGATGAGAAACACCTCAGGAGACCCAGAAGAGGACCGGGGTAGTTAATGCCATGGCTGAGTGCTGGCAGATGAAGGTTTTACAAAAGTCCTCTCCTCTTCCCAGAGCTTTGCTTCTACCACCAGGCGTATAGCAGTCACCAGTCACCAGTCACCATAGCATCCCTTAGGAAAGCTGAGGTGCCTTGCCATGGTCCGTGCCTGTGGGGCTGTCCCTAAGGCCTGATCTCCACCAGTGGAAGGGGCCAGGAACTGCCCTGCACCACTACCCTTATCCCAAGGCTACACCAGAGGCTTCTTTCAAAGTTTATCTGAGGGGACCATGGCAAACCTCCCTTTGGCCAAAAATTCACAATACACACTGCATGTGTAAAAATACACATCTGCCAGGTGTGGGAATCGGAGAGACTATGTGAATAAAGGTGGGTAAGAATGGAGGAAGGGAGGAAAGAGAGAGACCAAACTCTGAATTATTCACATGTTCCTAGCTGAAGAACGACTCAGGAAAGCATTTGTTTTCTTGCAGCATTACCAAAGTAAAAAGTTTCACAAGTCCTCACTACACCAGTGCCAATTCTGGAGTGATGGACTGGGGAAAATGGGAAAACAGGTACAAAAAATAAGCCTGTTTCGTTCCAAGTTGCTTCCAGCAAGTCCCTGCAGCGTACTATAAGAACATCATTAGAAAATTATATTCCTTCACTTCTACAAGATTAAAGGTATTCCCTCCTTGCTTTGGCCCAAGCACTAATAATTCCCACCTAAAACCAATTCATTTATTGATAAAATAAATAAAGCTCTCTGTTTTGTGTTTCCTTCTCCATATAACGAGCATAAACCAGTCTGGATGTTCAAAAGCTGTAAATACAGCAAACCTTACAAGTCTACCTTCATTAACACAGACACAGTTTCTCTGTCTGCCCAGGTTGCTTGAAGCGTGTAATTTTGCATTTCAATCTCTCCTGAAAGTTTAATGAGTGTGAGGAAAAGACATCCTCTGTGTTTCTTGCTAGGACTTACATCCCAGTAATCCCTACTTGAAGTTTACACAAGGGCAGGAGAGTAGGGTGGCTGGTCTCCTGAGGAAAGTTAGTACTCTCTGTGTCAGCACATGTCCCCCAACACTGCTAGGGTCCGTAGGGTCATTTTGTACCTCATGCTTATTTCATGTACAAGCCTGGCAGAGGCAGAAGTTAACTAGACCTTTCCTCTCACCTTTTCACTTTCCTAACTCTCATTTGATGCTTGAGTCTATTTGACAAGTTACACCCATGAAGCAACACCATCTGTTGGGAAACAGTTCAGTATTGCCCCCTGAGATATAAACACATAGAACGTTTTGTGGGTCCCATCCATCTCACAGCATCCTGGAAGGGCATACTGTGAAGAGAGAAAGCTTTATAAGCCTCAAGTCCCACACCAACAACGCAGTCAGTCAGCAGCTCTGATTTCTCTGGCTTTTTTACTCCTTCGCCAGACCCTCTCTGTTTGACAGTCTGCAAGGCGACCTGGAGATTCCCCCAGGGAAGAAGACAAGACCTTGTACTCCCCCTTCTTCTCTTCCCTATGTGAACTTTACAGCCTTTTTGGGGATCTATGTATCCCACTAACACATGTGCTGCTGCAAACAAGTTGGAGTGTCACAAAGTGAAGGTTAAAAAGAAAATGGAGATGAGCTGGAAGGGGATGACTGGGAAGATGTCATTCGTAGGTCTGCCTGGCTGAGAGGGTTTTCATGGCATCCCTGGTCCCTGCTGAGCTCTCTGCTAAAGATTGTTCCCCTTCAGATCCCACAGCAGTGCCCAGTGTCTGCTTCAGTTTGGGATGTACTGCCTTGTCCCAGAGATCGTATGAAGTATTTCCAGAGTATTCACCACGCAAGCACAATCCAGGCTGCACAATTAAACTCCATACTTCCTATCAAAATCTTTTTGTTTTCCCCCATATACAGCTGCTAAGCCCTGCTGCAAGATGTGGTATAAGTTGTTTGCTAAATGGTGCTGTCTTTCTTCCTTAAGGAAGAGGAGTTAAAAGCATTTTTGTGTAAAACGCACAAATTAACAAATTTTCCCATCTCAGTTCACAGAGCTCAGAGTTTACAAGAAGGATGTTTTTAAGGCAGGCATTTCCTAAAATACTAGTGGTACATTACTGAGGGAGAGCCTTCAGAAGCAGCTACCGTTCACTTGCAATCCCCAAATCACGCTCCAGTTCCCCAGTGTGTACAATACCTGCCCTCTTACAATACACACTTTCAGCTATACTACAATTGCCTTACAAATGAGCAGTCTTGAACAATGAGGCATGTTTGTATGATTCATTCTTTTGTGCTGTTCATCGACTTTCTCCCCCATGCATCCACCAGTACTTACATCACTCTCTTTTCCTCAGGCAGTGCATACCTCCCAGGCTAATGCCTTTAAATGTAAAGCACATCTTGAGTTAAACATTAGCTACACACTAACTAGGGCTTGCTTTCCAACTGAATAATCAGCTTTAAAGGAGAAGGTTTTCTACAGCTCAGAGGAGAAAGATGCAAAGAAACTGCTTAGCAATCCTCTTGAAAGAAAGCATGCAGCGTTGGAAACCAAATTCTATTTTATCTATGTGGACTTGTCACTAGTAATTACTTGAAAGCTCTATCAGCTTCTCGCTTTAATGATGTAGTAACTGGTACAAGCCCTTCGGAAAGGGGGAGCAGATCATAACAAAGCCAAAAAGTTATTTTAGAGTAGGTGCATATTTCCGTAAAACCAATGTGGAACTGAATTTCAAGAAATATCTTCATGTGCTCCTGGCCATCCCCTGAGATGACTCTTGAGGTCATCTCCCATTCATGCCAGGCTGAGCTTGGGTACCAGAGCTGGGAGCGAGCTCCTTGGTCCCTGGGACGATGAGACCAAAGCACTCGGGCCATGCTTGCTCACTGCTTCATCAGAAAGGCTGCATTTACTTAAAACATGTAGTCTTCTGAAGGCAGCCCACCTAGCAGAGGCTGACAACAGAAGGAGCTAAATGTAAAATCTGGAAGGAGGATACTATGTATTTGGATATGTTGTGAAAGGTGAGGTCTAGCCCTTTGGTTCTTGGGATCAAGCCTCAAAATCCTGCTCCAATCCAGCAACAGCAAAAGGCAAGCTTTCTGAAGCTGTTACTTGCAAGTTTTAGACACTAAAAGGCAGCCCTCCTTTAGGAGTGAAATAAGGGACATCAGTTCTAGAAAAGTCATTGATCCACACTTATTCCCAATATGTTAAGACTGCCTGGCAAAGGCTTGTTTGCACAGTCTGATCTTCTTCAAGGAGCCAGCTCCAAAAACTGATGCTTTGGAAGTAGGTTTGAGGACAGCTGCATGGTGGGAAACCAGTCGAGAGGACCAAGCAGATCTCTGGAAGCTGGGGATGGTAAACTGTCACTGAAAGAAGAAAATACCTAACACTGGAGTAGGCTGTAACTAGCATCATGACCTCAGAGCCTTGCTGAAGCTTCATTTGTCCCCCTGACCACCTGAAGGAGCAGAAAATATAAAAAAAATGAGTTTCTCTAATGGAACCTGCCTCTTCCTTCCTATGTCACATGGTTATAACACTAGGAAAAATAGCAGATTATTTTCCTTCAATATCAACATGAGCAGAAGTTGCCTCTCATTCCCCAAGTATCTTTTGGGGCATCAGTGTGTGACACAGCTCTTCACCCTGTTTAGCACAGGGTCTATGTTGTACAGTGTGGTGGGTGAAAACTGTCAGACTTGGAGAATGGGACTTGACTTGCACATGAGGTATGTGGACCTGCAAACAGAGTGTTTGCTGTGCCTCACTGCTGGAAGAGCAGTGGCTGATGGCAGGGTAGTCTTGGATATCACATGTCTGCACACTCTTTGAAGCGCTGGCAACAAATACCAATGCTGGGGACTACCGCAGCAAACTTTCTCCTGAGGCTGCCTGGGACCATCATCTGTCAGGAACTTGCTGATGAAGTCCACCATGACCTCATTGTGTTAGACACATGGGGAATGGCCACGGCCATGCTTTTGTAAGCTGAATGGCTTTGGTCACATTAAACCTGCTTCTGTAGGCATGATAAAAACAATCACTATTGCAAGCAGGGACAAAAGAGAAAAAAAAGAGAGACAGAGAGAGATTAAAAACAAAGACAGAAAAGAGCAATCCTTCCCCGTGTTTGTTTGGGTTTTTTTTCTCTGTCACAAAGCCTTTGCCATATGCAGAAGAGAGAGTTCAGATTTGTTGTGTTTCTGTCTTGGTTTCAGCTGCCCTTTCTCTCAAGATGGAGATCAGCAATCAGAAAGAAAAAGCCACTGAGATCCTATGAGGCTGAGCACAATGAAGAAACACTCCCCCACTCCTTCCCCATCTCACTTCAGTCTCTCTGCAAGAGGCAATAGGCAGGTCTGGCACCCAAAGCTGTTCCTTTGCAGCTTGCAGGTGCATAGCAGCGCTGCTGGGCACAGGAGTGATGTGCCATCAACACTGCCCAAAGCAAGGGAGGAGAGAAAAGCAGAGTGCTGAGAGGAAAAAGAAAAATCTACTTTTCCCCTTGCTACTCCTTAACAGGGTCACAACTGGTGGGGCCTTCCTAGGAGAATTACCATGACTTTTACCAGTACCAATGGGAAAATGCTGCCATTTCCTTTCACGTCATCGCAAACCAACAGGAAAATTACCCAGCTGAAGCATTAAAACAAATTTTGCAAAAGCCAGGATGAAGAAGTACACGGGTCAGACACAGAGGAACATGCAGGCAGTCCCTGATGGCTGCATCCCCGTATTTCTCAAAATCTGCCCAGGGTCCACTCAAATCAAGAGGGATGCTGAAGTGGCAGCTGCATGCTGCGATCAGAGCAGCTTCCCTGCAACAGCCAGCACAGAACTTGGTGAAAATCCTTTAAGATAATTATATAGCCAGAATGGGGAAAAAGCCTTTTGCTCCCTAACACCGTGAACAACTCACCAGGTATTAGCTACATTTGAGACGCTGTGCTGTTCTTCCAGTCTCCTCTTACAAAGCGCTTTGGAGGCAAAAAGGCAAGGGGGGAGAGCAGCACACAGCGAGTGCTGACGGTTTTGTGCTTTCCCAAGCAAACTGATTTTCTGAGGGGCTGCACAGTTTGCTGTTCCACATCCCCCATGGGTCAAGCTCTCCTCAAGGTGGACGGTGACACATTGTCACAGAAGCTTTCTGCAATCAATTAGGAGTGAAAATGTCTCTTGAGCTTTTTATACAGTTCATCAATTCAGTGAGCACAGTTCGTGCCTGGCTACCTTCCCTCACCTAAACCGAGGCTGCTTGAATGGGCCAAACCTGGAGGTTATGTAAAAGCTATTAAAAATGTTTGTAATGTGAAGGGCACAGTGATATATTTTTTTTTAAAAAAGGTGGCAGTCTCTCTTCTTTCACAGCAAACCAAATGTTAGAAACTCCTGCACAGATGGTAATTCCTGATGCATTTTTCTGTCCTAGAAATGGGATTTGTCCATCAATTTCTCATCTGCTCTCCTTGTTTCTGTGATTTTTGTTTCTGTTCCTTGCAGTTCCCTTCCAATACAGGCATTCAGGTGCCCTTTGAAGACTTTTTTCCTACATGTCCCTCTCTTGAAGAGGACAGGGCATTGTACTGCCCACTTTCACCTTCCTAGATGGTCCTAGAATGACTTGGTCCTAGATGATCCTAAGAAAGAAACTGCTGGCAATTCTGGGTTTCACCAGAGCTGTTGTATTGGGTTTGTGTGGCAAGGTTTTGGTAGAGGGGGCGGTGGTGCTACAGGGGTGGCTTCTGTGAAAAGCTGCCGGGAGCTTCCGCTGTGTCCCACAGAGCCAGTGCCAGCCGGCTCCAAAGACGGACCCGCTGCTGGCCAAGCCCAAGGCCATCAGCGACAGTGGCAGCGCCTCTGGGGGAAGACTTAAGAAGGAGAAAAAGTTATTGCACAACAGCATTTGCAGCTGGAGAGAGGAGTGA
>NW_010546202.1:33263-34767 GCF_000687285.1 Phaethon lepturus | reverse complement strand
TGCAGCATGCAATGCAGCCAGGCTCCCCAGTCCCCTAGGCCCCCTCCAGGGACATGGACTACACCCCCTCTCCATGGTCTTTGCCCGCCGTCCAATCTCTGCAATCTTCTCCCCGCTCCATAGCTCGGTTTATAGCTCCCTAACTCCAGGGTGGGGAGAAGGGTTGCGCTCTCCAGCCTTTAGGGGAAGAAGAGGGGGAACAGCTCCTAAAGTCTGGCCTGCACATGTGCACCCACTTTGTGTGCACACACCGGCCCCCAGCAGCTGACGCTTGCGTGAGACCAGAGTGGGTGCAAATGGACCACGGGCTGTGCACCGCTGCAAGATGCAGGCTCCTGCAGCGCGCGAGCGATGCTCTCCTCCCCATCACCGACACCTCCTTCCCTGGGTGCTGGCAAGGATGTTTGCAAGCATATCGTCGGTGCACAGCCACCCCCGCCTCGGCACGCGTAACGCACATGCAACACATGTGTGCTCGCATGCACGCACCACCAGCACACACATCAGAGGGCATTACGCACAGCAGCTCCCGAATATGCTGCCTGCTGCAGCATGAGCAGATTTTTGCTGCCTTTCCCCAGCCAGATTCAAGCTCTGGAATGGGAACAGCAGCAGCTGTGCACTCCTGGCTGTCCTGGGATGAGAATAGGATGCGTCTGTGCATCTCTCTCCCCCACCCCCACGTCTCCTCCTTCCCCCTCCTCTTGCTCCCATTCATTCATTCAGCTTCTCCTCCCCCCTCATCCCATGCCCCAAAGCAGGAGGATCCTTCTGCATAAAAATGTGGGCATGCTTCTTTCTCTGGTGGAATAAATGGGCACGCAGGCACCCTGCAAGCAATGCATATACATGTACGTATCCGTTCGAGTAGCTGTCTTGGGCCCCTACATAAATATCCAGCTCCCACCATCACACACACACACGCTCACACACCCGACAGACACCACGCAATGACTTTCCTGCAGCCAGTCAGCCTCACAGCAGAGCCGTGTAAAAGCAGAGCGGCGATTTACTCACTCCCGTGCATCCAAAACAGGCGAATGTTCACATTCCCCACACACACAGACGCAGACGCAGACACACACACAGACACATCACTCTCTGCAAAGCCTCCCCGACAAAGTTTGCAAAAGAGGCAGGTAGCAGGGGGTTGTTGGATGGAGAAGGTTGTCTCCTTCTCCTTCCCATAACTGCAGGCAACATACATATATGTCTGTGTATCTATATCTGTATATGCACATGCATGTATGTGTGGGGATATATACATATTCCTATAGCTATACCTGTACATGTATATGTATATGTATACACACACAAAGGCACACACATATACATACATACATATACATGCATCCCCTCCTCTTGCAGGGTCTGAATAGAAGCAAACCAGTCAAACCCAGCTGCGTGCAGCAAGCCCTGGACCTATTCGGCATCCCGATCCTAAGCGAGTGCACACGCACACACACACACACTCTCTCTGAAAGGGAGCCCTGTCCCCAAGCCT
>NW_010546202.1:22414-33235 GCF_000687285.1 Phaethon lepturus | reverse complement strand
CCCCCCCGGCCACTTCCCCATCTCCCTTGCACTCACCCCTTGCCTTCATCCTCAGATCAGAGACACCCACCCCACGGGGAGTGCGCGCGCGGGGCCGGAGGAGAAAGGCAATCCATCCATCCTGCCCTTCTCTCCTCCTCGGTCCTCCCCCTCCAACCTCAGCCGCTTCTCCGAGAGGCGACACGGACGACAACAGGGAGCAGAGGACGCGCGAGGCAGCTGCACAAGGACTGCACACAAAAACGTGTCACACACACGCACGCACACACGCACACATACCTGCTTCTGGAGGGGCGATTGCTCCCAGTTTCCATACGGGGCATGACAGAGACGAAGTGGAGGCACAAAAGATCCCTGTCTTCAAGCAACTTGCAGCCCTGCAGATGGGGGGGGGGGGGGGTATGCCCCCACCTTGTGTCACCCCTTGGAGCTGTGCTCTCCCCTGCCCCACAGCTGTCTCATTCCCGGCTGCACCTAGGCAGCACTCCCGGCCACGCACACGGGCGAGCGTGACAGGCGGGGACGGAGCGGCAGTCCGGGGAGGGCACGCACAGCCGGAGGATTTGCTGCCTTCGCCGCATCCGCATCACTGGGGGAAGAAGGCAGAAAGGGCTGTATTGGCATTTAAAACGCGAGTGATTAATTCGCCCCAGGCTCGGCAGCGCGGGCACGGCTGCTCCCAGCCGGGAAGGCTGTGGCAGGCGAAGGTCCCTCTCCCATGGAGCCAGCTCCGAGCTCTCCTCGCTCGCACAGCCGCCGCTCCGGTGCAGGCGAAAGGGGTGGGCCTCCACCGGAGACATGAGCACGCATGCAACAGCTGCTGGGGAACCGCACACCTCCGAAAACACACATGCACACGAGCAACAGCTGCTGGGGAACTACACGCACCCCCACCCCACTCCCTTACAACAGCTGGTGAAGAGGTACACACAACATGTCAACGGCTTCCCAGGAGCACACGCAAGCACCAGCTGCTGGGGAATCGCACACGCACGCACAGAGGCTACAGCTTCTGAGAATCAAGCCACCCACATGAAAATACAACAGCTTCTAGGAACAACACGGGCACAAGCAACAGCTCCTTGAGGAGCTACATACACACATGTATGCATGCAACAGCTATACACCTGCTGACACAGGTATGTGCAACAGCCGTGGGAAACTACACCTTGATACGTGCCCCTGCGGTATTTGCTAAGAAAATCAACGCATGAAAATGCAACAGGAGGTGGGGGAACCTTTAATCCGCACACAAACACACACATGTGACTGGTCTGGGAAGGTGTATGTCTTTCAGACACCTCCTCGAATCACCACACACACAAATGCAACAGCTCCACAGAAATCACCCATAACCACATACCCTCACATACAAGCAACAGCTTACAGGAAGACCTTCACCTCCCTGTGCCCAAACCCCACACATGCCATCACTGACAGAGATCTTGCCTACGGTCAGAAACAAACATCCATGAGCACCAGGCGCTAGGGAGTCAGCCGCAGCACAGCCCCCAAATATTGCACGCAGGCAATAGCTGCTAGGAAACCACCTTACCAAACACAGGGTGACTCTTAAGAAATTACTCCCCAGCCCCTTCACAGAAAGCACAAACGTACAGGACAGCTAGACATACATAATCCCTGCACAGACGCACAGACATGCAGACACACAGACCATGGCTGAAGGGGCACGATGCATCCCTCGCACTCACCGCAGTGGTGGAGGGACTGCCTGTCTCACTCTGACACGCGGAGGCATGCAACAGCTGCAAAGAAACTTAGGAACATGGGACATTGGATGGGAGCTGGCTTCCTGGGATGTGCGATCCGGTCTCCTGCTATTCCAGGCAACCACATTAAAAGCAGAGCGTCAGAAATGTCTCAAGGTTGAGACATTTCTGAACAGATGAGAGAGCTGTGAGACTATTTGCTCCCTGCTCAGAGGCTGTACTGGCCCCTGGCTGCTCTGATGTTAGAAACCTGCCCCAACACCTGCGTTTACTTGTGTCCAATTCACACGCACATGTTCCTGTGCCAGTTGACTGTGTCCTTCACACGGGCACGCACAGAGGTTGCAACAACAAATGGAAGTGCTCTGAAACCTCCACTTGCAGCTGAGCAGCCACCGTCTGCACGCCTGCCTCACACGAATGTACACACACGCCACAGCTGGGTGAAGACGTTTCCCTCAGCATAAATATCAACATGCTTGCAACAGCTTTTAGGAAAATAAGACATCTAACCCTGCCGCCCGCAGCACTCGCACGCGCACGGGTACAGACGTACAAATGCATGTCACCTCTGATGAGAAACTAATGACTTTGTTCACACAGTGCAAGAACTGTAGAGAAATTACCCTGCCACCCCCTCTCTGCCATTGCAAGTAGCACTATTACTAAACATGTTATATTCTGATGTCCAGTTGCATGTAAAGAAGCTCATCTGTGGCCCACCTCTACATCCTGCTAGTTATTGTGTAAGTACAGAGCAATGTAATTACCCCATCTAGCTCACACCTGCAGACCTATGGAGGGTGGTGAGCTCCTTTGACCTCCCTGCACATTTTTCTCTTTGTTGGGAGAGAAATAACCTCACGCAAATGCAAGTACAGGACTGCCTCTAGTCTTCTCACATGCATACAACAGCCTCAGGGACAGGACACCAAACCCACAAACACTGTACACAACAAATCAGGGCAAACAATCAGTATCCCTATGGGAATGAGTGACCTCCCTCAAAACACAGGCAACAAGTACAAAGGACCCATCTACATTCCTCACAGTCAAATCCCAAACACAGAGCAAAACCAGCCCCAGGCGTCACACACCACCTTGATGGCATGAAGAAACAGGTTGGTTCACCAGGTAAAAACACACAATGGCAGCAGCCCTGTTGAAAATGACACATGGGAAGTTTTGTTATTTGGGCTTTTTTACCCTACACATGCAAATCCAAATGGGAAAAAACACACAGACACACAGATATACACACACTCCTCAGAGAGACAAGAGGTAAAGCAGCTCTGAGGACACTTCTGGATGTTCCCTGGACCATCTATAGAAGTCTGTTCCCAGTGGGTTAAATGCCAAAGCTGCTCACTGGGATGAGAGAAGAAGGAAGCTTCTCTTGGCAACTACAGACTCTGATTTCCTTGCCTCTATCACTTTGGGGGGTTATGACTATGGGGTTTTTACTCCAAGCTCCCTTGAAGCTAAAAGCTAAAGGAACAGAGACTTGCTTCCACCTTTTTCTACCTCTTCCAAGGACAGACACTATCTAGCCTTAGAGGGTGTTGAAGTTGGAGGAAAGGTTTCCAACTCCAAATCAATGCAGGATTTGCTCCTGCTTGAGCTCCTCCAGGATCATCTTGCAGTCTGTTCAGGATGAATCTCCCAGAGGCTCTTCTGCAGGCAGAGATCTGTTCTGGACTCAGAAGTGCTGGGACAGGATCCTTATGCTGCCAGGACTCATGAGACTCAAACAGACCGTGCTCATACTCCCACTGACCCATGAACAATTCTTAAATCCACAGAATGGAACAGCTCCAAGAGGCAAGCAGAAGCAAGCACCACATCCCCAACAGTGTGGGTCCTCAATCTGATTTGAAGCCAGGCCCCTGATGCTTATTTGTGCCTTTGTGGATGATCATCCAGAGCATATAGAAGCTCACTCCCATGTTTATTTTGCAGAGGCTCTGACCTTGTCAAAAGCCCTAGAAAGACACCGTTGTTTGTTACTTCACAAGTAAAAAAAAAAACTTCACCAAGAAAAAAACAACTTCACCAAGAAAAAAAAAACTCCTAAGGACGTCAGAGATACTTTAAGTTATCTGCAGAGGCTCCTCATTCTCTATGTCCAGCACTACAGAAGAATAATCACCTTCTAATCCTTTTGTGCCGATGCCTCTGTGACCACCACCCTCCAGCCAGGCCTGATGTCTCTGCCACCTTAACAGGGACAGAAACAGCCCTGAGGACCACCTTGGTTTATAACTTTCTGCTCAGCTGCTGCTCTGTTGGGCTGCTACATCCTATAAGACTGGAGGTGCTGTTAGGGGTGAATAAGGGAGCTGACCTTATTAGAGCAATTCCCTAGTGTTATTCCAACATATGCCAGGGATCTGTTAAGTCCCAGAATAGCCCAGAATCTGGGAGTCATAAAGGAGATGGTAAAACTGATTTTTAACCCTCTGTGCCCAGACTGGGGAATACTGGAGGCACTGTTCAGCACGGACAGTACCTCTGGGGCGTAGGAGACGGGAGCGCGGACAGCCATGCCGCCCCTCTCCCCCATCACCTGGCCCTTCTGCCAGTTGCCCGCAAGAGGAGGGAAGAGTCAGGCAGGGAAGGCAGTCACGCAGGCTGCCTGCGCTGCCTTCGGTGTGTGCTGCCAGGGAAAGGAGTCTCACTGGGAGCGTTTTCCAGCTCGCGGAGCCGGCGGATCAGCCCTTCTCCCTCTCTGCCTCTTCCCCTGCCTGTCTGCCCGTCTTCCCCAGGCGTACAGCCGGGTCCCACGGCTGAGGAAAACGGGCCCGGGGAGGAGGCTGGGCTCTGCCCTCGCTGCAGCCAGAATCTCTCCGCTGATCTATACTGCGGTGAGCAGTGACAGATTGATTTTACAGCTCTGCTTGGAGCCGGCCGCTGGCCCTGGGCTGTGGATGAATCAGCTTTCTCTGGGCTTTGGCTTTTATTTCATTATTTTTCTGCAACTTCCCTCACAAGTGAGGGCGAGAGGGAGAAAGACGCAGTTGGCAGATTTCCTTCCCTGGTCGTGTGCTCCCAGCCTCCCAGCTTGGCTTTGGGACTCTGGGAGGAGGTAGGAAGAGGGATTGTTTTCCAGGGACTGACAGCTGTCAGGACTAAAGACATGAGGCTTCTTCTACATGGGTAGCTGCCCATTGCAATGGCTGTGGGAGATGGCAAGTACTGCGTAAGCGCTACGTAGCATGAACAGTTCCTGCATTATTATGCCAATCCCTCGTTCTTTGCTGGCTGGAGGGGGGCCCATTTTTCATTACAAGGGGCAGCATGTTTGGAAATAACATCCCATGAGTGCATTGGACATTAACCTGCTTACAGCCTTCAGGGTGGAAGCACTTCCAGGTTCTCCCTTAATAGCTGCAGACCCAGAGAAGGGGGCAAGGGCTGTATGCATCTGTCTCCACCAAGCTGAGGGGTCTCTGAGCATGTCACAGCTAGGAGGTTCTCCTGGGATAAGATAACACCTCCAGACATGGAATCGATCTTCTCCCCTCTCCTGGCTGTGGATATTGTAGACATTGCCCAGGGGGAGCCAGGATGACTCCTAACCCTGGTGGTTATTGTGCCACCAAGAAGAGCAACAGTGCACTCAACCAAGGAGGGAGCAGTGAATTTAAAGGTCAGAAAGGCATTGGGTTTACCAGCCCTGGTCTGAAACCACAGTGGGACAATTCAAGCCCTCAAAGGCCCCATTAGCAGAAGGCAATCTGGAGCAATTAGTGTCCTGAGGAAAAGCACAGAATGGAAGGACCAACCTGAAGTGCAACAGACATGTTCCTCTCCACATCCCCAACACCTTGGGTGTGAACAGGAGTAAACCTCTGCTTTATCAGACTTGCTGCTGAAAAATCCCTTTGTCAGAGCTGAAGATCTACTCTGGGAGTCCTTCACCTGTGCTGGCACTTGCCCTGCAAGAGGAGGAATAGCCAAGGGAACCCATCACCAGTTTGGTCTGCTCCAGTTTTCTTTCCATGCGCTCACCTCCCAAGAGGGGCTTCACAACAGCATGGATGGTACATTCATCACAATGGGTTCAGGATGCCTTGGAGCTTTTTCCTGCCTTGTCACAGAGCTCTCCAACAATACAGACTGCCTAGGGAAGGAGGATTCCTCTGAGAAGGAATGCTAGATTGACTGAAGATGGACAGCTAGGACATTATGTCACTGGCTCCCCCAAGCTCACATATACCCTTTCTCTCTCCACCTGCCCCTGAGCAAGGATCAGAGAGTAGCCTTGAAGATGGCCAGAATGGCTCAAACCCTCAGAAGGCAAGGGCCATTTGATCTGTAAAGATCAAGGGGTGGGAGAGGGAAGGGAGGGGAAAGAAGATAGGAAATGCAGGAGAGAGGTTTCCCAGAGGTCTGTCCCAGCAAGAGGGAGGGAGGCAGCAAAGTCCATCTCATCCACTTTGTGTAATCCTTTAATCTCGGGTTTTAATCTTTCACATCAGGAATGAGACACATACTTAAGAGTAGAAGAAATCCCAGTTGGAAGGGAGAAGGGGATGGTGAAGGAGACAAAAAGGTCTCTTATTTCTAGGCCTTCCGCCTTGTTCCCTTTCTCTATGTCTGTCTCTATCCCCCTTCCTTTTTCCTCTCTGCTTAGAAGCAGTAATACTGGTGGCCAGTGACCTGACAGACACGGAAAAACACTGGGTGCCTCAGCATCTGGAGAAAGAGCAGTGCCATGGCTTCTGTGCAATGCAGGTCAAGCCCTCCGATGGTGACACTCTGCAGGGGCACAGAGGCACAAGGCTCAGTGTCCCAGCTCGTCTTGAAAAGCTCTTTCAGAGCCAGAGATGAACAGGAAACGTTGCCAGCAAGGTCTGTTCTTGTCAGACTCAGGGTGACCTGAAGAAGCCAGCCCACCCCTCACCAGGAGAGGAGAGGCAAGTTTTTGGAGGGCAAGGGAGGTCCTGGTGGCATCTGATGGCCTTGTCCCACAGCTTCAGGCTGGGCGCTGGTGTCTCAGCTTCCCCCACCGGTCCAATCCTGTGGATAATAATCCTCACCTCGGAGGGTGACTGTGAGAGGTTAATGAATTAACATTCGTAAAAGCTTTAGGTAAAAGGCTAAGGATTATTACTGTTGTTATGCATGGAAACAGCTCCTAACGAGCATTTCCCACCTCCTCCCTCCCCGGAGCCTGGGGGATCATCTGACACAGATCCTGCTCACAGGAACTCCCCCGGAGATGGAATTCCAGGGAGAGCAACGGAGAGGGCCGCAGGCTGCCAGAGACAGTAAGACAAATATGGGGGTCAATCCATCAACCAGCAACCCACGCCGGGCTGTGGGGCTGAGAGCCTCTCCACTCACTCCCTAACCAACAGCGACAGGTCCATCCCACTCCCATCAAAGTTCAGCAGAAAACGGGCTGCTGATTTCTGACCACAGGAAGCCAGCCCCTCCTCTTGCCCTTTCAAGGCTGTCAACTGACCCGAGATAGTTGTGCAAGGTACATTTGCTTTAAGGAAAGCTTAATCCCAAAAGGAAACTCCTGTGCTGCTGGCCTGGGGCAAGATGCAGCAACAACCCAGGCAGACACTCCCTTCGCGTCTGGCACAGAAAAAGGCTAGCTGGGATCAGGTTTTGGTGTCTTCAATCTTGTGCAAAATGTGTTCCAGGCTGGGGATGGGAACTAATTCAAAACAGGAGTCTTAACATTATACAACTCTCCCTTACACACAAGCGTAACCTCGAGAGAGAAAAGCCCTCCCTAACTCGCCTGCTATAAATACACCAAACCACTTAAAATGGCTACGTTAAGAGAGAGCTGGTAATTTGATAGTGGTCTCCACTTAATTAGATTAGGCTCTTCTTGAACTCGAGGGCTGCAAGCAGCTGATCCTCCTTTCTTTTTCAGTATTATGCTGTCAGCTGCCATGCTGATGTGACCATCAAACCTCCTTCCATGCTTGGTCCTCATGGGATGCTGACAGGGAAACCCTGGGGGACCAAAAGCTGTTGTCAGGCAGTGACCCAGCAGAGCATTTAGATATGTGCCCCTAATCCTGCACTGAAGTGCCCATTTGATGGAGCAGGGGCAAAGTGTTCCCTCAGTAAGACCAAAGCTTCAGGGCCTGCCCTGCAGCTGGGGTCCAGGGGATGCAGCTGGGACGAGCTTTCTGCTGAGCCAACAGCTCTTATTCACTGGTCAAGCAATGCTTTTCATGGCTTTCCTCGCCATGTTCACATGCCTTTCACTTTCACTTTCTGAAACCTATGCATCCACGGCAAGAAAAAACATGAACTGGAGTATAGCAATGAGTATGTAGGTCATGAGGAGACAGAGACTAGCCAATTTTTGGCCGAGGTGACTGGCTGAGGACCTTTGCAGAATCACACGTAAATGTACATTTCCAGGACATCCCATACTAATGAAGAGGGAATGGATGGGTTAAGGGCAAATCATGTCATCATTGATGACTGGAGGTGAAATCATGGTGCTCATCCATGTTCTGGGCAGCTGGATCACCGACCCTGCCATGGACCACCTCCGCGTCACACAGTGCAGAGCTCTAGATCCCAGAGCAGAGTGGCTGCACCCATACAGCACCCTGCCTGGGCTTCTTAGCACTTCTGAGAATAAACAGTGGTCGGTATGCACAGCTTGGTGACAAAGTTTTTCAATCGCATCTGGGGTAAAAATCAGCTTCTCTACACTGCAATGTGTGGGAATTTGCACTTAAGCTAGGCAAATAACAGACAGCACTGTTAGTCTCCCCTGCAATGAGAGATCAAGAGGACAGCACTACCTTGGTTTTCTCCTCAGGAGATTAGAACAGATGCTAATAAACCATACACATAGCCAGAAGCTTTTTTAAAATATCTTGTTTTCCTGATTTCTCACTTGGAGGGAAATAAGTGACCTGTTTGTAGGTTACTGGAGCTAGCTGGCAACGTCTGCAGCCTGAACATCATTGATAATAAGACAGAAAGTCACCTGAAAGGGAGAGGTGAAGTTGTTCTGGTCTTAGGGCAGGTGATGGACTTGGTCAACTCTTGAGGGCCTCATCAAGCCTCCCTAGCAATGCAGTCAGCCAGTCAGTACCTTTTGCATGAGTCCAGGTGCTGATCTCCCCGGAGTCTCGACCAGTTCTCACTCAAATCCAGGCTAATTGTGGCACAGCTCTTAAACTGCTGGATTGGACTGACACCCTTCCTACCCAGGTCCTTCAGTCCCTGCTCAGTGAATTTTATTCTGTCCTTAAGCAGGGCTGTATTCTGCACAAGTTGCCCCCTCCACGAAACACCCCCAGATTTAGAGAATTAAAATTCCCAGACCTCTTTCTCTCCATCAACAATGGAGGAAGTTGGCTTTAACAACAGACAATTTGCTATTCAATATGTTCTTAATTAATATTAAAATCTATGTCAGGTTGTTTTGTTGTGTTTTTTAAAAATCCTCTATCTCTTTGTTATTTATTCGTTTTGATTTTTTATTTTACCTCATTAATGTAGTGGTGATTTAGATGCAGTTTCCTCTCTCTGCTGCACTTAATGAGTCGTCAGCTTTATTCACTCTCACCCGCATCCTCATGGGAGCATGCTTTGATTTTCTAGTGGGTGCATGAAAACACAGATTAAAGCAATTAGACAGAAATAATCTTAGGGAAAGGGGAGAGAGATCCAGAGCGCCTAATTATACCATTTTAATCAAGACACAATTATGCAGAGACTTTTATAGATTATAAATTAACCAAACTCCAAAGGCAGAAAAAATATAATTTTAAATATGGTTCATTATGCTTGTTGTTTCTGCCTTGTGATCTCTCCCAAACTGGACTTCAGGGTTCATTTAGAAAAAGTTCTGGATGGGGCTTCGCAGAAATGGAGGAGAAATAGACTCAGGAGACCCTGCTTGCTAGGACCAGGGTCTGGAAATGGCCTCTGGGAGAAGGTAGGCAACTACAGCCACATTTCTCACTCACTGATCCCACCAGTCTCTTTCCCAATGAACCAAGTAAGTGCATCTTCTGGTAGGCCAGGCTTGACTGAAGACCTCCAGCTGCCTGCATGGGTCAGGTAAGGAAAGACCCAGCTCAGCGGTCTGGGTTTTGCTTTGCCCTAGCTATGCCGAGCTGCCAGCGAGGGACTGTGGGTACTGTAGTCTAAGAAACAATTTCCCAAGCTACAAACATTCCAATTAGAAACACAGCGAGTGGGCAAACAAAACACATCAGGCTGGATGTGTTTTCTTCTGAACCCTGGAGGAACTTAAGCCAGCTGCTCCAGATTTATAGCTGCTCCAGATTTATTGCAGCCAAACCGCAGGGCGCTGCGGCTCTCAGAGCGCATAGGAAGGTGCTCTGCTCCTGCCGTCTCTGCAGAGGAGCCAGGAGACCCCCTCCCTCCCCAGGAGCTCCAGGGAATCCTGGTTTCTCATGTAGCTGTCAGACTACTCCATGACGGGGAAGGTGTCCAGAGCTCAGGCAGAAACAGGCAGGCCAGTTCAGGCACCTCTGATTTTGTGGCTGCAGCCCAGCGCTGTGAGGCATCACGCTGCTCCCTTTTGCTGTGAGCATGGTACGAGCGATCCCTCCTGCAGCGGCCTGCGGATTTCCTTGAGCTGTTCACAAAGAGCTTCCAGGCCTTAAGGAGATGGGAGAGGGCTCACCGCAGCGACCCGCGACTCCCTGTGAGGTTTGCCAGCAAGTCTCCTGAAAGGTTTTTCTGCACTGTGGCCTGTGCAAAACTCTTCTCCAGAAGTCTGCTGCCAGGCACCTCTCCCAAGGATGTCTCAACCCATCAAGGCTTCACCAGCACCCTCTCCGTTGTCGTGGCCACCCCGTGCTATGAGCAGCAGTGCTGAAATTGCTGCTATCCACTCTGTTAAGGGCAATCCTCTCATCTGCCAAGGGACTGGCCTCAACCACCTTCCACCTTCAAGTCAGTCCTGGCGACACTCATGCAGGCTGTCTGCAAGGTGGGGACAGTGGGGATATGCCCAGAGATGGTATATCCAAGTGACAGGGACACCACCAGGATAGGCAGCTGGACGGGGAGGGACAGTGCCAGGATTAGGCACCGGGGACCGATGGGCATGCAGCTGTTGAGC
>NW_010546202.1:15331-22383 GCF_000687285.1 Phaethon lepturus | reverse complement strand
GTTCAGCATTTCTTCCAAGGAACGAAAAGCAGTGCCTTCCCTCAGCTGCCCTGTGCCGGAGCCACGCCGCACCCAACATCTCGGAGTGGAAAACCCGGGGCTGTATGTGTTTCACTTCATCCACCATCTGTGTCTGAGCAGTGGGGCTGCTGTGAGCTGGTGGAGGCAGACGTGGGTAGCAGGGAAATTCCTGGGACATCTCTCTCTTGCAGCCTCCTCACCTGTTTACTCCTTCTCCTTCCTACAGCGAAGAAAGCAGGGCTGCAAGCTGCTGCCCTTGATCTCCATTGCCTCCTACAGCCAGGGCAAAGCCAAGAAGGGCTGTAGGGCTTTGGGGGTGGCCCTGTTCCCCATCTGAGGGCTCGGTCCGGTGGGTGAGTGGTGGTATCGGAGTGCCCTCTGCTGGCCCCATTTCTGGACTATTTGGAGTGTCCAAGCTTTGCACACCCCCCCAGTACCCCCGGAAAGTTTGAGTCTCGGCTTGCCCCCGCCAGGCACTGACACCCCGCCATGGTGGGCACCACTCCACCAGCGTTATGAGCCAGCCCACAAGCAGCATGGAGTCCTGTCAGTGCTGGGTCACAGCCCCAGAAGAGCCAGCATGGTGGGGAAGCCAAGACAAAAATGATTGAAGTCAGCGTTCAGCTCTGCATATGTGGGTGAGCAGGTGTGCGGTGCAGACATCGCTCTCATGCCTACCAAGTGTTGCTGCGGAGATGTGGTGGGGACTCCCAGAGATTTTTTGGGTACATTTCCACTTCTGTGGGAGGAAAAGTCCATTCCCTACTCCTTTGCTCCAAGAGGCAAGAAAATCAGAGATGTGGCAAAAGGGGCCAAGGAGGAGCCCAAGTCCCTCCCTTGAGGCTTAGTGCCATCCCGGTGGCTGACTCTGTGATGGAAAAGGGTGGTCTGGCCACTTTGAATGAGTGGTGCTGAGGGACACGGTCTAGTGATGGACTTTGCAGTGTTAGGTTAACAGTTGGACTTGATGATCTTAAAGGTCCTTTCCAACTTAAATGATTCTATGACCCCACAGAACTGGGGCAAAACACCCTGGCCATTCACCTGCTCTGGGTGGCTGGGAGCCTCCATCACACTGGGATATGCATGCCTTCATTCTTCATCCTGATTTTTCCTCCAGAGCTCCCTGTGTTTTGACTATCCCAATCTGCCATGGTGAAACCAGCAGGGAAGGCTAGGGTCATTCTGCCTGGTCCCAGGACACCCGGGTTCAGACATACCGGTGGATTCCCAGGTTGTGCTATGAAATCTCCCAAGACTGTGCACACTGACTTGGGGGTCTGAAGTCCATATGGCTATATGCTGATTTACACCAGCAGAAAACCTGACACACTGCCTCTGGGCTCCAGAACTACAGAGGTGACCTTCTATTGTTATCAGCAGAGGAGAGGAGAGAGTGAGATTACAATCCAAGAAGTTCAGGTCCCTCTATGGAGCTGGTCACTTTGTGCTTTGGTATCTGACTCATTCAAGTAGGGATAACATTGACCTGACAGATAAGATGTGAGCTAATTAGCAGTGCTCTCTTCAGGCTCCTTCCAAGCTCAAGTGCTGCAGAAATGCTGAATACCAGGTCTAGTTACTGTTCAGGGCAATTTTTAGTTGGAAAGAGATAATGGAAACTGGATTATCCAGGGAGCTGGCTTGGGTTTGAGATTTCGGTGCTGTGTTAAGGTATTTGGGGGCCTATGAGGGAGACATGGAGTGAGGTGCTGGACATCCCAGTACCAGGGGGCTGTTAGAGCAGAGGGGAGTCCCAGATGAGTCCTGGAGGAGAGTCACTGAGGAGAAACTTCCTCCCACACCTCATGGGTAGGCAGCTGAGCCCTGTGAGCACTTCCATCAGGAACTGCCTCTTGTAAATATTACAAAGAAGTGACAGCAAAAAAACCCATAAAACCATTTAAGGAGCAAACAAAAGTGTCCTGCAGCCTGAACAAGTGGAGCAGTGCTGTGTCCTGCACTCGAAGAAGACATTGAAATTGCTTAGATATGCAGTCCATCAAAAGACTTCATCATGCGATGAACACACAGTGTAGCCACCCTCACTGGGACTGCTTGTGGTCTTGAAATGCCATGCGTGGCAGCTCTCTGCCAAGGAGGTAACTATGAGTGGATATCATTCTTCCCTGGCCTTGGTTAGATAAATGTAAAAAAGAAACTGATAGCATCCAAGATGGAGCAAAAACTTTAACTTTCCCTCAGCTTTTCCTGAAACACCACTGAAGCCACTGAAGCCACTCTTCCTCTCTTCCAGTCATCTAAATGTCGAGTCACAGACAATACGGAGCCAGCCTCTGCTCCTATTAACTCAAAGTGCTGGAATAATCGCAGGCCAGAAAAACTTTGTCTGGTAAAAATGTAAATGTCACTTTACAGAGGACAACTCCAGCTTGACAGGAAATCTGTTGCCTCTTTCAAACAGTTTGTGAGCTCTCTGGATGCCATGCTGTGGCTTGTTAAGCAAACAACGTGGAACGCAACTGCTGTTTTTCTAGACCCATCTACTCAATCCCCAACTGCTGCAGTCCATTTTCCTGTGGATGGACCTGTCACTGCCACAGGGACTCCTATTTTAAAATACACCAAAAAAAGTGAAAGGCAGCCAAGATCTCCTTCCTTTCTCCTCACTACTCAAATCCAGATGCCTAAGCTATTGGCATGGATCCCATTCTCCATGGTCCCCTGGCTAAATCCCAACCAAAGTGGTGTCAGGCTGGGAGTTCCCTGGGCTTCTGTAAATGAAAATTATTTTCTGAAACTGAAATTGAGATCCCACTATCCCAAACTGGACCACTTCTAAGTAGCACTGAAGCCCTCAGCCTGTTTTCTCACGCACTAGGTACTAGCTCCTACCAAATAAGTCAATGCACTTTACTGGTGTCCCACAGCAGTGTTGGAAACTTGCTTCAGGAACATCTCAGGGTTTGCAAAGCTCCCAGAGGGAAACCAGGGATGATTTCTGTGCCACCCAGGATGGACTCTGAGGAGTAGAGTGGAGAGAGAGAATTCCACACTGGATTCCTGGAACAAACCCTGACTACAACTCTCTGCAAGCTTCTTCTTTCCCTCCAAGTCTCTATGGCCTTCTGCCCCACTCCTAGGCTGGTTGTTCTGTGTGGGCACAGACCATGAGGAAAACAAAGACCAGAGTTCTTCTGAGATATGTGAAATGTCTTTTACCAGAATCCTACCCAATCCGCTCATCCATCAGTCAGTCACTCGAGCTCTCTCCCAGACTGCCTGTAGTTTTAATTCCTTCTCTGTGAATGCTTTCTGCCTCCACCACCCTGGAAGTTCCTCCTCAGATCAGCTAGAAGGCAAGGGGCAGTGTGTGAAATAGTTAGGTCCCTTGCAGAGGATGCCAAGCTCCATTAGCTGTAGCAGGATCCCTCAAAAAAAGCACCTATTAGGTACTTTGCACCTGACCTCAACATGCAGAACTCCAGGGCAGAGAGGGCTCTCTAATAAACTCACAGCACTGTGGAAATGACCACAGAGAAACAACCAGGAGAGGGACTGAAAAAAAGAGATACAGAAAGGAAAGCAGTAAAATACATACATTTGAGGGTGGCAGAGACACAAACAGTAATGTGGAGATGGAGAGCAGCAGAAAGTGAGCAGGTGAAATGATATTTGAAAGAAAAGGGGAGGGAGACATATAGAGGGAAGGGCATAGATGCAAGGAAAGAGAACATAGGGCAGGGGAGAGAAGGGGTAAGTCAGACTGGGAGAAAGGGAGGGATCTGGAGGGATTGCCTGATGTCAAATCTGATAGAAAAGAGGATTTATCTGCAAAAAATAACCCAGATCTAAGCCACAGCTTCAGAGCAGCTGTATACAGAGCCACAGCACTGTGTATTTGTTCTTAAGCAAGAGCAAAAAAGGGCTTGGTGCAGGTTGCAAGCCAAAGCAGGGTCATGCCACACCAGGAGGCTGCCTGCCAGCCTGGACCAAGACAAAAGGAAGGAAAGGGAAGGAAAGACAAGACAAGGCAAAGGAAGGCAAAACGAAGCAAGGGAGGGGAAGGCAAGGCAAGGTAGGGGATGGCAAAGAAAGGCAGGGGAAGGCAACGAAAGGCAAGGCAGGGCCAGGCAAGGCAAGGCAGGAGCGCGGCGACTCCGTCCCTGTCCAGGGTGCTGACCAGAGGCTGCCGCCTCCCAGCCCCACAGCCCATCTCCTCCTCCTGCCCCCTTCCCGGCACAGAGGGCAGGGGCCATCCTGGGGACTTCAGTTACAAAAGCAGTGTGCTTCCTGGAGTGAGCTGAGCACGGGAAAAAGAAACACACAGTGAACTAGATGTAAAAGATATTTTTCTCCTTTCTCTTTCCTGCCAATAATTCCAGCAGCAGGACTGGACTGCCTAAGAGCAGGACTGGATGACTGGTAGTGAAGTGTGTGCCCATGGCTGGGGAGCTGAATGAACATGAGGCCCTTCCAGAGCTGCATTTCTGACCTGGCTGGATGGGTCATTGTAAGGATCAGGCATCCTCTTAGCTTCTCTGTGTGGGACAGATCTCACTCCTCCTTGGGCTAGGCTCTAGGCTCTAGACACCTAGCCTGTGTTGTCCTGGATATGTCTGGGTGTTCTCTGTCCCCGTTGCTGCTGGATCCCAGGCTCCCAGCATCCACATTGGAAGAGCAGAGACTGATATAGGAGGATGGACTCGGCTGCCCCACTTGCACACGATCTGTGCAGAATTTATGACCAGGAATTGGCAGTCACACAAGTGTTGTGTCTGTTGGGCCACATTCACCACCAAGGAGCTTTTGGTGGGGAGATTTCTCTCCATGGCCTTGAGGCTTACAAAAGGCTTAGTCTGAAAAGTGGTCTTAAAACCATCGTCCACCCACAGGGTGGACAGGTGCTGTTTCCACAGCAGCTCAAGCCCCTACTGTGGACTGCCTGGTCATTTTGCAAGATGAAAGGGCTGAAAAGGAGGTGGCCCCTTCTGTCCTCAGCTCTAGCATGTGTGTCTGCCTCTTTCCAAACACATCCTGGCCTCACCAGACCATTTTTTTTCCAGAGAATTGCAAATCAGCTGCCCCACAGAAAGGAAAGCAGCACCCAAGAGCCTGAAAGAGTTGCTCCATGGGCAGCTACAAATCGGTGTTAGCACAAGAGTTGCATAACAAACCTGTCTTTCAAAGATCAACCTGGTACCAGTGCTTTGTTACCAGCAACCTGGGTTTCCAATCTGATGACAATAGTTTGGACCAGAACAATGTGTTTTAAGAGTTGGTTGGAAAAACATATGACAGAAGGGGTGTCAGGTGGCTGGCCCCTGCTGCAGGACTAGAAAACCTCCCTTTAGCTCAATAACATCACGTCCTTAACTTATATGACTCTTATATGTGACCAAGTCAGAGGGCGAACTCTCCAATCACACAGAGCTTTATTTTACCACACTGGTAACACCACAAACATTTCTTCCCAACACTGAAATCTTACTCGCACTTAACATGTAGCAGGAACCCATAGTGATTCCTGCCATGACTATATAACAGCAAGCATGACTTCTTAGTCACCATTCTCCAGGTCACCATGGAAGGCAAAATGCCCTTCAGGGATGCAGATGCGGGGTAACAGCTGGGCCCCAAATATCCTGTCAACAGAGCAAATCACGTAGTCTTTAATCAACTGGGCCCACATTTCATGGGGATGTGCTGCCTGTCCCATCTTTTGGGATTACTGAAGCAAGGAAAATGCACAAGAGTCGGAAGAGAACAGGGGAGTTCAGTCCCAGGCCAGCCAGGATGAGCTACCTGCGTTGTGGCACCTCCCCTAGTTCTGGTCTCCTTGGCTGTGCTGTGCCCAGTAGCTGGCTGGCTGAGTAGCCATGCCTCTCCTGTGGGCCAGTGCCACGTGTCTAAGTTGGAACATTATTCTCCGGTTCTAGGAAATTGGATTAAGGGTCAGAGAATACCGACTGTTATTTACCTTTGATTAAAACCAGCCCTCCTCCCTCCCAGGCTGGAGAGGCCAATGTTGCTGTTATTTATTCTGCTGCCAAACCTGGAGTTCAATCCCTGCCCTGCGGCACTCAATAAAAGCCAACGCGGAGGCGGGGGGGGATACAGCAGGCAAGCAGGCAGGGCTGTGTGGGTGGAAGGGGAGTGATTATGCAGGCCACTAAGTCCAGTTTGTTTCTTTTGCAGTCAGGCTCTGGCTCAGCAAGGACAGGGGTACTGGAAGTGCCTGTCCCAGTGGCTTGCAGCACAGACAGGGATCCAGCCCTGCTTGCCCCTATGCCTCTCTGCTGGTCTCCTCTCACCACATCCCTGCTTTCACACAGATCCACTTTTTCTTTACCTCCTTCTCTATCTCTCTCCCCTCAGCCTCCACCTTCACCCTCCTCTCCCTGGCCATGACATCCCTGCCTCCCCTTTCTGCCTTTTCCTCTCTTCCACTCGCTCTCCTCTCCACCCTCTCCCCCCACCTCTGTTTCTCATTCCCCTCATTCTCCTCCTTCCCTCTCCCCCACCCTCCAAGCCGCTATTCCAGGACAATAGAGCAGATGGCAGGCTGTTTGTTTTATATGTCCCCTTGGAAAATCAGCTCAGCTGTTGATTCTGTGACTTTTTCTAAAAACAGACACTGTCCAACACTAACTGAATGCTGGGGGAAAGGCAGGGGGGTATGGAGGGGCCCTACTCTCCTTACCAGCTGCACCGAGACCTGGCCTTCTGCACCCCACACCATGCCTTTGGGAAACTGGCCTGTCCAAGAGCCCAGAGAGGAGCATTCTCACCTACACACTAGAAGAAACACCATCACAAGTGGAGAGAGCTTGTCCAGTTTCTGCAGCCCAGACAAAGCTGATGGCAATATGGGGAAGGTGGAGCAGTAAGGAAAGGGCAGAGTCTTTTCAGCACACCCGTCCTATTCCTTGTCCCAGTCTGCTGCTTCTCTGAGTGTTCATGAAAGCCGAGTTATGTGTGGTCTTCTCAGGCAGAAGACACACAGCGTAAAGGTTGATGCTCTTTCCAAGCCCCACATCTCCTCCTATGCTACGGCAGCAGCCATGAGT
>NW_010546202.1:0-15300 GCF_000687285.1 Phaethon lepturus | reverse complement strand
GGAAAGACAGTCCTTGCCTTTTTCTTTCCAGCTTTTCCTTTTTTTGTTGAACCCCTAGGCCACAAGATACCAGTCTTCAGGCCAGCATTCATCAGTTGCCAATACAGCCATAAAGAGGATGTAGATTTTGTTCTGGTTCTTTCTCATATCCAAACCACTTTCTTCACCCCTCATCTCTCCCTTCCCTTGTGCTTGTATCAGCCATCCTTCAGGTCTGTTTCTTCATGGTATTTCTGGGTGGAGAGGGTTCTTTACTCCTGGACTCTTCCCTTCACTGTCCCAAAGACCATCTTGTTCTCTGTCCTTAGATGTGACACTACTGTCCCACTGATTCTGTAAGCCCCCCCCCTTCCCCACCTTATCTCTGCTTGTAAGTGCTCCAGGGTAGGCACCATTTTTCTCTCTGTCCAGCACCAAGCACAAGCTGGTCTCAGCTCACAACCGGGTCAGCTGGATTCTCTGCCAGTGCAAATGCTGGATATTTCATGGCATATCATCCACCTGATACACTGTGGCCAAAGGCACCAGCTGCACACTCTCTCTGTGCCCCGCTTCTAGGGCCGGGATGGCGAAAGCAGGGGTTCACAATAACAGCATTTCTCCCCGTCCAATTGCCCTGTTTAGTTGCACTTTTTCTTGTGTTGCTAAAATCAACACTGTCTTTTTCTCAAGCAGTGGCAGAAGGGTCAGGGCTAGCAAATCCATGTTCAATGCACTCAGTTTAATTTGTTCTTAAAGTTCACTATGAATCAGATGCAGCTCCCAGCAAAACCAAAGGAGACTTGACCGAGGCACCATCAGATGTAACATCTGCACATGCTCCTTAGCCTTGCAAAATCCTGGAAGGCAATTTAAACATGAGAGATAGGCAAGGAGCCCATTCTCAGGGTCTGTAATTAACCACATACAGTTCAAACAAAAAAGAGAGATGAGTTCCCAGCTTTCTTGGAGTTCAAGCTGGATCAAACAGGGAGTGACAAAAATCTCAGGCTGTCAAAGAACAGCCTTAAAGAGGCAATGCCAGCTGAGCAACAGCAGCGCAGCCCTGCACTCCCTTAACCTCCCAGGTAACTGGGCAGAAAGTCTAGAGGAAAAATTCCTGCATCAACTGGTGAAAACAGACACAGTTATTTGTAAGTTTGTGGTGCTGCTCTTCTTCCCGGCCTTGCTTATACCTATGGTAACACATCCTCTTCAGTGTAGCCGTAAGCCCAGTGGTGTTCGGGGCAGAAGAAAGTCCCAGTTAGCACGAGATTCCATCTATGGCACGAGCTGCTAGCAGGTGCCTTGAGGAAGAACATAAGGATGGTCTATGCCTCTCTCTGCCTATGCAGTTATCAAGTGGAGGAGTCAGTCACTCTCCTTCACCTTTGCATCCACTCCAGAAAGTGTGTCAGGTGGGTACAGCCCTGGTGGCCAGTGGCGCAAAAGGGCAAGCCAGCTGTCTTGTAGAGTTTTTCAGGGATTGAAGACAAAAGAAATTAAACAAATAAATGACAAGAGCTGCTGATCCCACCCCTGGACTGTCTGAAGAGCCTGCATTGTAAGCAAGGGCAGGGGAAGCCTCGAAATTAAGAGGCCAAATCTGCTGTGAGGAATTGAGTATAACTGTCAGGTGAAAACACATCAACTTCTCTGGAGTGTTATTGTAAAAAAAAAAAGAAAGAAAACGAAAAAAAGGTTTGGGGCCAATCACTCTGACTCACAGGTTGGCATCCTCTCTGGCACTGGTGGGCTACAATCGTCCTGATCACAAAAACATCCAGAGCTGGGGGTGCAGGCAACATCCCCTTTCCCACTATTGCTGGGCAGCTCCATACAGCACTTCAATGCACAGCTTAAATTACCCAGCTCTCCTCCAAGGCCCCGCTTGGTGGTTTCTTTCCTTCCAATCTCCTTTCTTCTTGTTCCTATTTCTCACCTTTTGGCTTCTGTTTAGTAAACTGCTCGTCTTTTGAAGGTTGCGTCTTTAGCAAGAGGCCTGGGGAGAGAGCTGAAGGCTACGCTCTAAGTACGAGTCAGGTAAATCCCACAGTGGCTTAGAAATCTGTTTTTCTTTGGCAACAGAGTTGTTAAGAGGAGTTGGCACCAGGGACAGAAGCATTGTCTAGTGTTGCTATTCTCTCTCCCCTTCAAGCCTTTAGCAACAACTGCAGTTTCCCACCTATTTCAACTAACTTCTCTTTTCCCCCTAAAGAAAAGATAGTCATTAGCATTTTTTTTGCACTGTCAAATAGGGCTTTCCTTGTAAAAATTCTTCACAGCCAAGGGGAAAGTGAAGAAAAGATATTGTTAACATGAAAGCCTCACTTAATACTTCACATTTCAAATACTGTAACTGCTTTTTTCCCCCCTCCTTCTCCTTTTTCTCTATCTTCAATATACTGCTTAAATATCATTAACAGTGTTGGTTGCTATGGCGTTGGGCAGGCGGAGGTCTCTGTACTTGAAACCTTGAACTACACTTAATGTTGTACAACAGCAAGGTCATGCCAACACCTTTGACTTTGACCCCATTTTTCCCAGTAGAATAAAAAGACCACGTCTCCATCCCTTTTCATTCTTGGGATAGTTGGTTTTTTTTTTTTCCTGCAATGAGAAAAGGGAGTATGAGAGAAAGAAGGAAAGAGAGCACTATACAAAGAAGAAAAAAAGAAAGAAAGAAAAAATTTAACAGACCCAGTGGAACCTTTCTAAAAACTTCAACAGTTACATCAGAAAATCATGAAGGAGAATAAAAAAAGGCAGTCTCCCAAAAAGTTTCACGTGAGATTGTTTCTCATTTTCCCAAGCAGCTAAACATTTTCATAAACTAGGAAAATGAGACTGTAAAACCACAACATCTGACAGCAAGCCCCAGGGGTAGGAACCATTCCTGAAACTAATTTTAACTCAGGTTTTAACGTTGATCAGATTTCATGTGGTGAATGTCCCCTTAAGCTGTCTCTCTGTTCTTAGAGAAAACTTGGTTTCTTTTATCGACTCTGAGAAGTTGTGTTCTTTCCAGCACATTGTCGTCACAGGCGTAACAGGACTTTTCTGGCATTCGTTTCTGTACAGCCGAAGAGATGCCCTGCCCCAGACATCTTCTCATCTGTTCTCAGTTTCTTTATGAGACAAGACATTTTCCACAGAAGTGGCACTTAACTGCTCCAGCAATGAAGCCCAGTCTTAAACCAGCCCTGATGCAGTGACTCAAGGACTCAACCCACTTAACATCTGATCTTCAGCCATGCAAAAGGCACCAGGCCAGTTCAGACCAGCTGCGGCCAGGATCCAAAGCAGGCTTCCAGGTTCTGTGCCTTGCTTTTCATCAGGGAAGGGAGTCTGCTCTACTAGTTTATTCTCCTTCACCAGGCACATGAATTACATTTTGCTTTGACTGTCACCAGAACATCTACAGAAAGGACTGGCTTTTTAACTCGAAGACAAAATTAATACAACAGCTTAGAGTCTGAATGGGGAAAAAAAGAAGATATCCAGGTAGCATAGATTTCTCTTGAAGACTCTCACTTCTCACGAAGAATTTTTCATCTTCTGGTTAAATTCAAAGCAAATCATTTGCCCTGTGGGGCAGAACTTCTTTATGCTGCACCTGCCTTCCAATAGTCGGGTGTCTCTGTTTTGAGCCACATGGTTCCTAGGTTCCTAGGTGTGCGAGCCAAGTGCTTTGCACAACTCAAGGAACGGTCATTGGCATTAGCTAGCCCCTGTTCCCGCTCAGGATGAATTTCCAGTACAATGGCATGTTGTGCTAGAGGAGAAAGCAGGGTGCTCTGCTGCTTCACAAGGTGGTTAAATGCTGGTAAGAATGACCAGGCTGGAAAACAGCTCTACAGGCTCCTGCTTTCTGCTTCTCCAGAAATTAAAGTGCTCATTCATTTCTAGATCCTCCTTTGAAGAGGTGGAAAGTCTTTCTGATGCCTTGCCTTTAAACTTCATGTGTGCTGTGTAGGAGATGCTGGTGGCTTGAGGGCCGGGGGGAGGAGGCAACAGGGTGGCCAGTTTTCAAAATGATAGAGGCACAGCGATAGTTGCCCTTGGCTCTTCCAGTCCACCAGCAGCAGGCTTAGTCACATCAGCAGCATCAAAGCTAAGCTCTTGGAAGAAAGGGCATTTGTCCTTTCATCTGGAGATTACAGGAATCTTTCACCAATCCCAGTGGTGTGTTTTGAAAGGCTCTTTAAAGAGAAATACCTGCTTGTGGCACCACCTGCCATTTAAAACAGCCTCTTTGCCTTCCAGCTTTCCCTGCAATGCTCTCCCCCAGTCATTTAGCCATGTGTACAAGGACAAAATGGTGCCAAGGTTCATGCCCCAGCAAGCAGAATTGCCCAGCTTTCATGCCAGGCTCTGTGCTGAGGAAAGGACTCTCCACAGACGTGCCAGAAAGCTTATAACCTATTTGGGTCTGCTCCTTCCCCGTGTTGCGCTCAGCAGGGACAGCAGGAAGGCAGAAAGCTGCTCTTAGCATCTGGAGGAAAGAAGCGCAGAGATAAAAAGCTCTTTGCCTTGCGCTGTCCATTCCTTCATGACTTAATTTTTTTGGTTGGGGCACAGAGAAGATTATAAAGCTGTAACCTCTAATCCGCTCCTCAGCGCTCCTTCTCCATCTCTTCCTTTCTCCTCTCTTTCAGCCAGTCCTAATCCTTTATGTCTCCTCTCTCACAGGTAGGAGTTGCAGTCTAATCTCAGACGACAGATTGGTAATTAGAGCAAGAGATTATCCTGACCCCATATCAAGAAGGTAAAAAGAGAGGAATAAAGCGGGGCAATATGAGATCAAGCCCTCAATGTTCAGTGCAGGAACCATCCTGATCCCAGTCTGTCTCCTCCTGGCTCCTCCACCCCCTTCTCCTTTGTCCCAGCAGATGGGGGGATTCTGGATTCTTTGTATTGCCTGCCCATATCCCTGCTGCCAGGAAAGGACTACACTTTTCCAGCACTCATTCACCACACAAATTATCACATTTTCCATTTCTACAAACCTTGACTAAGCAGATACTCAGCCAAGGGGCTGGGGCTGGGAAGAGTGGGCGGTGGGGAAAGCACAGGCAGATATGGAGGAAGAGGGCCTGCTCAGAGAGGCTGGAGCCATGACATGCTATCAGCCATCCTCAGCTGGGCACTGGTTATCCATACCCAGGGCCCTTCTAGTCCAGCAGGATGAATCCACAGCAAGGAGCAACATCAGGTCCCCATCTCAATCCACAGCAGGGAGCAGCATCAGGTCCCCATCTCTACCCAGATGCCCAGCAGTGACCACCCAGTCCTTGGTCTGCTCAGGAAGGCATACTGCTCCCATCCCTTGCACATACCCCAGCACAGATGGGAAGCTCATCCATGTGTCCAGCCCATGTTACCCATCTTTGGCACAGATCTTGTCTCTCGTCCTGTGTCACCAGAATTCAGCAAGGACCAAAAAAGCCATTAGATAGCTCCAAGACCACCATAGAAAAGGGAAAGTTGGGAGCACTGAGCTTCTTCAGTGTCCCACTCCCTACATGCACAGGGTGAATGGATGTCACCAGGACCCACTGTAGCTGAGGCTCAGGCATCACCAGCCAACAGTTTGCAAGCACCAGGAGGTGTCGGGGTAGAGATGGCAGTGGAGTGATCGAAATCTGCTGAGGAGAGAGCAAAGGAAGGTCATGTGACAGTTTTTACACCAGCACACAGCTGGAGAATGGAACACCTCTCCCTCATATCCCATCCCACACCAAGCACCTATCCTGCACTACAGGCACTACAGAGCCCCAGGACTGGTTGTTCATTTCAAGATGTCTTTCCTCAGCAAAGCTAAGCACCCAAGCCTCCCTCTGACACCTGAGTCCAGCTCTGCCCATGTAGCCCAAGCCCATGAGTCACCCTGATCACAGGCAGGAAGGTGGGCACCGCACCAGCCCCCACTAACGTGGTTCTGTTGATGCTCTTTTCATCACCTAGCTGCTTCCCACCTCTGCTATCTCCAGCCAGGAGCTTCCTACCCATGCTCTGCAATAACAACTTTAGGTTTGTTCACTCAAAGCAGAGAAGGTAAATCAAAGAACACTTTTGTTTGCAGTTAGCCTGAAGTGAACCTTTTTCTTTTTTCCTTTCAGTTTTCTCAGCAAAACAAAAAATGAAAAAGCAAGCAGAATTTCCTTTCCTGAGTTTAAAAGAACATTTCTGTTTCTGTCCCAGAGCTAAAAGCTTAGCTTGTCGGTCTCAAAATGTGAAATAAACGGTAATGCTTTTGGCTCAGGAATTGTCCAAATAAAATATTTTGATATTCCTTTTCTTCCCACTTATCCAAAAAGGTTTGCAAAGTTTGTAAGCTTTCACAATCAGCTTAATGCTGGTATGCTCTTCACCCAATAAGCCATGTGACTGCAAGGTTTCTGTCCCTCACTGTAGACCTCCTGCACCCAATTTGGCTGCTTCCCCCTTCCAGCATACTATCTAAGGGCTCACACCACAGCAACACCCAGAGCACTCATGCCCTGTACCTTGAGGGATCCTCTTGGGGTGAGAAGGGGCCGCTGAGTTCAATAACATTGAGCTTGTTCTCAAAGACACCATAGCTGAGGGTGACCTGCAAAGGGTGGTAAGAAAGGAGCAGGGAGGGTGAGGTGAGTTCAGGAGCAAGGAACTTGCTTTGGGTGATGGAAGCTGCCGTTCTGGTTCCTTCTCTGCTGGCTTGGCCTCTGTCTTCCTCTCCTCTCTTCCTTCCCATGGTGGTCCACCGTGCCAGTCCTTTGCCTCTCCAAGCCCCTACACTCCTTGTTATCTCCCCACTCAAGGCAGACGGTGCCCTGTCAAAGCCTCTTCCCCAATCAATCATCGTTTCTGCTTGTCTTTGTGCCACATTCCCCCAAGGATGCCCTCAATCCTCACATCATTCCCCACACATGTGCTCCCCAGCACTGACCCCAGGGGCACTGCGACTGGCATCCATGCTGCTGGCAACATCTGCTCCTTATTTCAAAGAAGCATTTGTCAGGAAAGCCTCCCCAAAAGAGCGGACGATTGACTGAATCCAGGTCAGTGCCACCAATGGGGCAATGTGCCAGTCAGATCCCTTCCTCCACCTCTCCTTCCTCACACACCTCCCTCCTGCTCTGTTTTCCCTCCTCACCTGCTGCGTCAGCCGAGAGGGAGGGATGAGCTGCAGGTTCTCCAGGTGGGAGTGGAAGAGCGCGTTGGGCAGCAGCTGTCCGCCAACTTTGCACTCAATGATGTAACCCACGGTGCAGTCATCCGGCAGGCGGATGAGCTCTGAAGTGCTCAGGAAGTTCCTGCCGCTGGCAGAAGAGAATAAGGCTGCGTGGGTTAGGACAAGGGGGTAGGCAGGGATATAGGCATCCACTTGGGTGGGAGATAAATGAAGGATTTAACTGAAAACCAGAGTAAATCTTGCAACTAGGCAAGAAATCCACCTGCAAAGATTTGTCCCACGTGCTTGCAGATGTGGAGCACATGGCACTCTGCACCCTTGCAAACACCCTTGCAACCACCACATACACAAATCCAGATCTGATGCTGCCAGGAATTAATGTGTATCTGTGTTCCTCATTCCCAAAGGCTCCCATACCCATCAGCTGCACAGCTCACCTGGCCCAAGGCACCATCTTGCTTGCCAGCTTACGGCTGATGCAGAACCCAGCTCCTCCTGTGGCAAACCAGAAGTGCACAGATTTCTGGAGAGGAACAGCAGAGAGAATCAATGGCAGAGGCTCAGACGATACCATGTTTCCTGAGATGGGAATACTGGAAACTCAGCTTTGATGCCAGGACAAAAACAGCCCTGTTGTCACCACAGACCCCTCACTGCTGCCCAGAAGACGGACTTGCCAGCAGTGCAGCATGGATTTTGACCTACTCATATCTGGAGACACCAAACGTGGCAACGTGAAACCCTCCCTAGGTAGATCAGATTGAGTCAACACCTACAATCATGTTCGGACAAGACCGGCGAATTTTCAGTTGTTGACTGCTGTTCTTTGGACGTGTCTCTCCTTGGGGTACATGTACGGCCAATGAGCCAAAGCACTAAAAACAACCCATTGGCCCCCCCACCACCACCACAGGCTGTACCGTCTGGTTATTTGGCAGCATTTCAGAGGCCCAGATGGGTCGGTTCAGGCTGGGTTTCCCCAGGTAAACATCCCACGTCGCAGAGTAGGAGGACAAGAGCTTCAGGAGGGCCTGAGGGTTCAGGTAGTTGTCATCATCCAAATGGCAAAACCAGCTGTGGAAGGAGACAGGAACAAAGACACAAGAGGTTTGCAGTAAGGAGGGTGCCTCTTGCTCTCAAGAGTCCCCCCTGCACCAGCCCTGGCTCACCTCCGGCTGCTGGCCAGGAAGGCATCAAACTCAGCAGCCATCTTGCAGGAGAGGGCTGGGTGGCTATGCTCGGCAGAGCAGTTGGTGAAGATCGCATGGTCACCTGCCGGGAGAGAGAAGTCTGTGGCTTGTGGCTGGCCTGCTTCACATGGTCATGGGGAAGACCTCTGGGTGGGAGGGAAGGGGTTTGCTCACAGCCAGCCTTCTCATGGCCCCTTCAACAGGCATCCGAGCCCATGGTGACTTGGGCTCCATCCTGCCCCCTACTAGGAGATGAAACCTGGAGAAAGCCAAGCATCTTGGCCAAGACTAGGACACCTGCTAACCACACTTTCACCCTCCCCACTGCCAGACAGGGTGCAGGGGCTGAAGGGCTCTCTCTTGGGTTGTTTCCACCCATGGATGCTTTAAGGCAGACAGCACCCTGCCTCCAGTCGGCTGCATGCCCTGGGGTAAGCCAGCTAAAACAAATCATCACCTGGGGGCATCGTGGGTGCCAGACCCCCTCCCAAGGCCGTGACAGTTCAGAGGTTGATGGCAGGGAGAGGAAGATGGTCTTATAGAACAGGTCATTACCCATTCTCCTTTTCAGGGCATCGTCTTCTTCATCAGTGAAGACGTAGGTCTGGGGAAATGAGGAAAGGAGGTTACTCTCAGGGCTGGAGATGGTGCTGCTCCTGGCCACCCATCCCTCCTCCCCACAGCCGGACTCACTCGCTGGGGTCGCGCCACTCCGTCCCATGCTGCCATGTCCCACTCCCAGATGCCCGGGACGGCCATGCTCCCCATTCCCACACGGCACCATCATCAGCACTTGTGCAGCTTCATCCCCCCCGCCCCGCCGCCGTGGGAACAGGGAGAAGGGGACCCGTGGCACCAAGTGAGGGGGTGAGGGAGCCCTGGCTTAGTGTCAGTTGTAGAGAAACGAAAGCATTGAATGGTTTCGTGGTTGAATGATGCTCGGGTTAAAAGGAGAACATCTGTTTGTGTGTTAAGTGTGCACAGCCCCCTGCCGCTGCCCGCCTCCTCCTCCTCTTCCTCCACCCCCATGCCGCTCTAATCCCCCTCGCTGCCATTGTGTGGCACATCTCCCTTCTTCAGAGCCAGGCAGGGATCAGGGCTGGTGGAGAAAAGCTTTCCTCAGGCAGAAAATGAGCTTTCATGAAATCAAAAAGGAGCCACGAGCCGTAAACAGTCTCTCCACCAGCTGCCCACAGGCTGGTTAAACGCAGCCTGGGTAGGGACAAAGGGGACAAGGCAGGCAGAAAACAGCTCCCAAAGATTCTGATGAGGAGATGAGAGTCTCTACTTCTCCCCACACCCACCCAGCATTTGGGAGATATGTCCCCATCAGGAGGATGTGGTAAGAGAAATGTTCCACATACCAAAGGAAGGCAATGAAGGACCCTCAGAGACCACCTGGTTCGAGCAGAGGCAGCAGAATGGTTTCATGATCTCAAATGTACATGCTACGGCCACTTGGCAAATTACCCTCCAACAGCTGAGCTGCAGCAACGGGCCACGAGCACATTCCTACCCCACCCCGCTGGTAAAGTCTCAGTTAAAACCACTTCCAAGGTGATCACGGGACAAGAAGCAATTAGCTAAGTCTCGGGTAAAGGAGTCGCTCGGGGTCAGAGGACCATATCACAACCTTCAGGCAAGGCAGGGATCGTCAGTGGCACAGGATTTCCCTCGCTAGTGTGTCAGAGCCAGAAATTTCCACTACGACAAATATTTCGTCTTAAGAAAAAAGTTCTGAAACCATTGAAACTCTCTGACATTTAAAAAAAAACAGAAACGTTGTTGCTGGAAATTACTTGCTTACAGATATGAAACCAGCTAATAAACATCGTATCTGACTGACTTAAAATGGGAATCTGCATCTTTTCACAGATTTTCTACTTGCGAAAATATTCTGAGCTTCCCACTTTCCTCTTGATGCAAGGTGAAAAATGCTTTTTTGCAGACATCCGACATGTCTGGGTGGGAGCCCAGGGATGGAAGGAGCATTGTCACCATGGGGAACACCAGGCTCTCCAAAAGAACCGGAAAAAGGGGCTATGAGTGTAGGGGCTAGGAAAATCTCATTTCCCTGGCTCTCTTAAACCCTGATCTCTATGGTACACCGGGCTGCACTACTCCAGAGATGCTGATGTTGTGCCCTGGCTCTGTCCTGGAGCAGATCACAACAGCACAGGCAGCTGCCCGCATCCTTCATCTCTCCATCCCTCATGCCTCCAAGAGCAGGAAATCTGGAACAGCAGCTGCTGCTGGAATCGAGCGACTGCTGCTGTGTGTCGTTCTGCAAAGCCGCACATGAAGGCTGCGATGGGAGAGGGAGAGGCGGCCCGTGGCTGAAAACCTGCCTGGAGAGCATTTGGCCCAGTTGCACAGGTCTTTCTCAAGGAGACACCAGCTGCTGTTGTCCATACCAATGGAGCCTGGAAGAGATTCAGAAGGTGTCTCTGGCCACACCAGACCTACTCTCCCCATTGGGGATGTGCAAGCAGAGGAACACCCAGTGTCACCTGTGTCCCTGCAGGCAAATGAGGTGGACAGAAGCAGCCTCCCCACTATATCCACCCTCGTGTTCTCCACCAGACCAACTGTGGGACTATGCAGGATCTCCTGTGGTGGTGCCTCAGCACTCATGGGCTGTCTGCTCTGGCAGGCAGCCTGTGAGCTTGCTGAGCAGCCGTTCAGCCACAGCTTCCCACTCGCCTCCTGCGCCGCGTCGCTTCCAGCACGGTTCCTCCTGCCAGGGGAGGGGGAAATCACAGAGCCCGGCTCTCATCCGCACTGAGAGCGGCCTGGGGTGGCTGTCACTGCTGCTGCAGGGCAGCCAGTCTGGGCTTGAGGAGGGATGCAGCGCAGAAGACATCCCTCCATTCTAGAGCCAAGATGGTTGGATAGGAAAGGATGTCTGCTGGACAGCAGTGCCAGCAGTGATACGGAGCCACCGGTGTCCAACAGCTTTGACCAGCAGTTCTCTATGAACATAAGTGTCCATGCAATTGATAAACACTAGACTTTGAGCTCCCCTCACCCCAAACTGGGAAAGTAGCCTAGCAAGGCAAAACTAGGAAAAGGGAATAAAGAACTAGGAAAAGGGAATAAAGATGTGGAATCTGACAAGCCATGACCACATTCATCTCCCAGGTTCCCAGGGTATCCCTCCTCCAGGAAGAAATAACCTCCAAAATTGTTTATGGGTGATTGGTGCAGCTGGGCAGGAAGCTGTTCCCCTGCCTGGAGAAGAGATTCAAAATCTATGGTGTGTTCACAACACTGAAAAATGTGAAAGCCAGTTCAGGATGGGTCATTAAAAGGTTTCATTTCAGTTGGTTGAATGTTTAGGTTTCTGAAAGGAGGGGAGGTGCTAGGATTAGTTTACATTACCAAACAAAATTTCAGACCAGAAACTTAGACTTAACTCCATCAAAACTACCAAGGCCAAGACCGCAAGCCACACTAAGATGCTGTCCAGCCTAAACAGTCATCAAAACTGACATTTCTGTTTAGATGAAGCCTTTTCTGAGGAAAAGAACTTTCACTGAAATGACTTCCACATCAAGCTCCAGTGGAAAGTTTGCTGTGGATCTGTTCTCAAAGAGGCAGAGCATGGTCCAACTTCCAGTGAAGAACACTTACCCTTCCCTGTCTCCCATCAGCTGGATATTTTCTGTTTAAACAGTGCAGTTTCAGGGAAATGTCTCTCTCTCTCATTGTCTACCCTGACATAGTCCAACATAGAGGATTTTTAATTTGGCTCCCATACAGTCTGTCTTAGCCATAAAAACCACAGCTGTTCCTGCCTCCTGTTACAGTCACCTAAGCCTGACCTGTGAGGTCTGGGCTGCTTCCTCTGGGAGGACACCACGCAGGTAATCAGCTCCAAAACCAGGCTTGGCATCAGCAGTACGTCCAGCTGCAAAAATTTCCCCACTGGCCACCTGCAGAGATGGACCCACTGAATCGGTCTCCAGCCACGAGTAAGGGTGAGTGAGACAGCAAGGTGGTGGGTCAGCCCTAGGATGAGGCAATCTCTGCATATCAGGGCTTCTGAGACCTGGATCTCTCCGAGAGTGGCTCTTAAAGCCTATGCCTCTCAATAAAGACTCAATAATAGGAGGTCTGGTGCCCTATGCCTGGCCACACGACAATTAAATGTCCTTTGTAAATTGAGAGCTCTTTTTTTTTGGTAAGTGAGGTTTCTATATTGTCAATTTTTCAAAACTAACCCTTTCCCCTACCTCCAAAAAACCTCTCCAGCAGCCATATATTAAAAAAAACCCAACAGCTTTTGACTTTCATGTACTTCTTGTTACCTCCCTCCCTGCCCCCATTCCCCTGCCCTCAAGGCCATTTAGTAAAATAAGCAGAAGAAAGACGTGGAAAATTGAGGCGGGAGGGAAGAAAACACTGAGCTTGCAAAAAAAATTGGTAACAATGAAAAAACACTGTCTAAAAATGACTGACACTCCCACTCTACCCTTCCTTCCTATTCTCCTGCTCAGTCTTTGAAGCTTTCCTAGAGGCTGGCAGCAGCATGGAAAATGCAACACCTCTTCCCAGGTTTGGACATAATTTGGCTGCCAAACAGAGAGGGTCAGATGAATCTGGGGAACTGGTATCTAATTCCTGTCATCAGTGGAATGGCCAGGCACCTATTTCTCAAACACACGAGGAAGGAAAGGTGAGCTGCTCCTTAAAAACCCACTCCAAAAGCCCCAGTCACAATATCTAAATGCCAGTGCAGTCATGCGGTTGGGTTTGGTTTCTCCAAAGAGCTGCTGGGCTGAGGTCGGGCGGAGAGGAGAAGTGCATCTGGAGGAGGAAGCAGAGCATCTCAGATGCTGAGAGGGACACACAGACAGGAGAGGAAGCGTGCTCAAAATAGGACACGGCTTCCTGTGACGACCGCAGCAGACCAGACAGTTGCAGCACCATGAAGTGGAAAACCACCCTTACCCAGAAAACCCTGCATTGCTTCAAGCGCTCTCCTACCCAATACCTCCACCCCCGTCCCCCTCCCTCGCTGAGGCCTGAATTTGTCTTCTAGGCACCCATCACACACAGGCAGAGGCAAAAAACCCCAAAACGCTTTGGGGGCAGCCACAGGATTTCTTCTTTCTTGAGAAGCATCTTTGTGAGGGAGGGAGAGAAGTACCCAGTCCCTCGGGAGTACTTCTGCCCACCAGTAAGCCAGTCTGCACAGCACCACCAACATGGTGCCCCACATCAGTTCCTCTGACAGGAAGGAAACTCTCCAAACTCTGCTTTAGCAAAGAGTGAAAACATCAGACCCCCAGTTAAAAAAAATATTTAAAAAGTCGAATACAGACCCTCATCACTTCAAGATCGTGCACGTAAGGGGATCTGCCCAGGAAAGCAAAGCGTGGATTCAACAGAGGAGTCAACAGGGCTGCAAACACCCCTCCTGCACCCGTGTCCCGCAGCCTCACTCTCCTGCCCGCTGCACCACACCGGGGCGAAGGGTGCCCTGGCCCAATGTCGGCATCCTGATGGAGGGGCAGGGGGGCCCACTCAGCTAGAAACCTGGCAAACTCATGTCATTAGAGGGTAGAAACCCACTGTTTCATACAGACCCAGGACAGTCTGTGCTCTCAGTCTGGTGTGGCCCAGGCAGCCTGTGGCCCCCGGTGTTACTGGATAAAAAAGGGAAATTAAATCCCCTCCATTCCAAGCTGAAGGAGTCAGGCTTAGGTTAGGGGCAGGTGATGCCTGCTAAGAGCACTCGTCCTCCCAGCCTTCATGGGAAGGGCCCACACAAGCTCTTCATCCTCACTGCCAGCCTTTCCCATAAACCAGCTACCAGTGAAACATTTTGCTGGGTAGCATCCCCCTTTCAATGAGAACAGAAGCAAGAATTAGGGAAAACAAGGCAAAGTACTTGTTGGGTGGGATGGCAGTGCCCAGCCTCCCCTTCCTTTGGCCTTTACCCCCTGCTTCCGACACCCCATCCCTGCCCCATTAGCAAACACCCCCCCTCTAGCCAAATCCACACGCTCACCTGTTCTCTGGCTCGGGATATCCACGTATCCAGGAGCAGCTCCATCCTGCTCTGGTGAAATCTCTTGGTTGTCTTCACAGCTATGAAAATGTCCCCAAGGGTCAGGCTTCCCTCAGTCTTGTATCCCCCCGGAGGATGGGCTTGCAGGTCCTTCTGGCCTCTGCCACCGCCTCCTGTGGCATCCTCTGGGCTCACTTTGCTCCGGCGCTCCAGCGTCTCTGACATCCCCTCCCTGAGCCCTGGGTACCGAGCTGTTTCCTGAGCCCCACGGTGCCGCACGGAAAGGAGAGCCATGCTGACAAGGAAGACTGTGGCTCCGGAGAGAGCACGGATGAGCCAACGGCCCATGGCTCCCAAGTCGTTCCCGCTGCAGCCAGTACCCTGTCAAACAAGGACAACTTCTGCCCGTACCTCCATGTGAAGCTGTCCACTCTTCTCAAAGCCTCCAAAGGGGCAGGACAAAAGCCTTCAAAGGGGCAGGAAAAAGCCGAGGGCAAGGTCCGCGTAGGCTGTGGCCAAGGAATAGGGTGGGTGAAGACCAGAAAGCCAAAGAGACAGCAGCCCCGAGAACACTGGTGAAGCGGGGGGAATTTTCACAGACTAAGAGGGCTCGACAACGCGGCGAGGCAGGGACACGTGATGGGAAAATACTCTGAGGTGACTGGCAGGTGGCTGGCACAGCCTGCCAGGAGGAAAGCGAGCATCCCCACTCCCGGTGGAGTGGCCGAGGGTCCCAGGCTGGGGGTCGAGAGGGCAGCAAAGGAGATCAGAGCCATGGGTGGGGAGCCGGGACCAAAAGCATCAGCTCCTCGGAAGACACCAGCCCGCACATCCAAGCCAGGGGCTGCGGGGCGAAGGCCGGCGCAGGGCTCCACGGAAGGGGCCGGGTGCCATGCGTGCGGCGGGGCTGCTTCTCCACCTGCTCCCTCCCTGCAGCT
>NW_010546201.1:3277-5081 GCF_000687285.1 Phaethon lepturus | reverse complement strand
TGTAGTACGGTCTCATTATTTCCATGGCCTTGAAGTCTTCTTTCACCTACCACTATGGACTCTTATAATATTTTTAACCTCCTCATACAGCTCCAACTGTCACTGCAGGCAGCATTAGCATGGAACCTAGGCAAATAAATTCCAAGGAATTTATTTGCTCAGGTTTGTCATTGTTACTTACTTCCTGTGATGACAGCCCGCACTAGTGAAAAAACGGTACTACCTACACTGACATTGCTGTACTAGTGACGTGCGGAAAACAGACTCCACAATCTGTAAGATTGTAAAGTAGGTATGTTTATTCAGCGCTGGGCAGCACGGGGGGGGAGTCCCACCAAAAACCGTGCGCGCCCCAACGCGGCACTTACTTCAAATATATACAGCAAAGTGTTGCATATACATAAAGTTTCGCAATATGCCTATACATATGCATGATCTGTTCCCGCTTCGTATTGAAATGAGTTCCAAGACGTTATTTCCATGAACTCCTCCCATCTGCGCTTGCGCAGTGCCTTCTGGTGGTGGTCGCTGAGGGTCGTGAGGATGAAGTGCAGTGGCTCCTCTTCGTCACCACTAGTAACCCCTTGTTCTTACGCAGACTCAATTGTTCTTTGGTTTTTGTCCAAACCACAAGGTCAGTTTCAGCCGGTTCTTGAGGCACTCTCCTGGTTCTTATCAGGGACCGTCCTTGTGAGGAGCCACAAGTGTTCTCACTCCTGTCAGTTTATCAGGAACTGTCTTTGTAAGGAACTACATATCTCCTGCTTTAGTTACTTTACGCAATAGCTAACAAGATTTCAAACCTTATCTACTAATTAACTGCTAAGATTCCCTTAACCCCTCCTCTCACTAGCTCCAAGAAAAAGCTGTCAAGATAACTGTTCTTAGAGTTTTCTCTCCCACTTTTATTTGGAGATGGGGGGAAGTGTTATATATTAGTGAAAGTTATTTTTGAGATGCTTGCTTACAATTCTGCTGAAGAGAAAAAACAAATCACATGATGAGAAAGTCACCTGACATTTACATTTAGTCTGAATAATATTTATGTGCAGTCCAAAAATCATAAAACAGTACAAACCAAAACACACGGATGCAGAAACACCAAGTCAGTCACTTTAAGGAAGGAAGTAAACGTAGTAAGGGCTTCAGTGAGAAATTAATAATTTCTAAGAGAGAAGGGACATACCCTTCACAGAAACAAATCTCTCAAACTTTTCCATTTCTAGTATGAATAGGCAATGTAACAACTCATGCGTTGTAACACAACTCATTCATCTCTAAGCATCCCAGACATTCTCAGCATTACATATGGTATACATAAGGAGTTGATGAATATAATTCATCAGCATCAGAATTCAAGATTTAGTTGTAGAAGTAACAGGGTTTTTTAGTCTTTGAAGTTGTAAATAGCAGAAAGCAATGAAGGAGTTACACTCCCTAAATCAAAACCGAAAACAAAACAGCGTAGCAATACTGTTGTCTCACAGTAGCTATAACGGCATTTACAGTGACTTTCAGTAGAGATTACCATGGCGGAAATTGCTATGCTCTCCAAAAAGTTTCGTAAGCTTTACAATTCAGGTACACTTCCCCCAGTGGGCAATTTTTTTTCCAAGTAAACGTGTACTTTCGAGGGAAACACACAAGTAAATACTGGTACGCTTTCCGCGTAAGCACGCCCAAGCGCACGCGACCCCGGAGCCCCCGAGGGGACGCAATTCCCACGGCGCACGGAACCCCACCAGCCCCCCACCTCAGTGCTTGGCGGCGCAGCGGAAGGCGGCCGGGACACCCAACCACAGGG
>NW_010546201.1:2940-3165 GCF_000687285.1 Phaethon lepturus | reverse complement strand
AGTTCCCTCCCCCGCACTTCCCCACCACGGCAACACAAACCAAAACCAAATAACAACGACTCCAGCTAAACGCTACCCTCTTACCTAGATACAGAGACGCCGGCGGGAAGTAACCACCCCGCACAGCCCTCGCACCGCCTACTCCCCCACCACGCTCCCTCGCCGTGCCTCGAGGGCGGGGGAGGAGGTTTGCAGAGGCGGCGGGCGGCCTTGAGGTTGGTGGCT
>NW_010546201.1:0-2627 GCF_000687285.1 Phaethon lepturus | reverse complement strand
CGCAGACCGAAAGCCCGGCCTCACGGCGTATCTTTTCTCTGTCCTCAGCTGTCATTATTTGCAAGTGTTTTGTCTGACAAAAGCCTAATGGCCTTTATGTGCTGACGAAGGAATCAAAGGAAGAGGTTACAGCTCACAGTGTCAACCAATTCTGACACTGACAACTCTCTGACAACCAATTCTGGCTAAAGCCAAAAGATAGAAACGACAGTACAGCTACTTTGCTTTCTAAAGTTGTTGTCCGATTGTAATTGAACTACAGTTCAGAAGTGTGTCATAAAGGTAATATTTGAATAAATAAGTTAGGATTTGGCTACCAGAGATTATAGGTGTGAGAGAAGGGGTTAAGGGAGTCTTAGCAGTTAATTAGTAGATAAGGCTTGAAATCTTGTTAGCTATTGTGTGAAGTAGTTAAAGCAGAACTGTAGTTCCTCCCAAAGACAGGTCCTGATAAACTGAAAGGAGCAAGAAGATTTGTGGCTCCTCACAAGGACGGTCCCTGATAAGAATTAAGAACTTACCTCAAGAAACTAGCTAAAACTGACCCTGCGGTTTGGATAGAAGCCAAAAAAACAACGGAGCCTGCGCAAAGGCAAAAGGTTACTAGCGGTGATGAAGAGGAACCACCGGCCTTCATCCCCACGACCCCTGACGACCACCACCAGGAGGCAACACGCAAGCGCAAATGGGAGGAGAACTCATTTTAATACGAAGCCGGGACAGATCATGCATATGTATAGGTATATTGCTAAACTTTATGTATATGCAACACTTTGCTGTATATATTTGAAGTGCCGCGTTGGGCGCACATGGTTTTTGGTGGGACTACCCCCCCGTGCTGCCCAGCGCTGAATAAACATACCTACTTTACAATCTTACAGATTGTGGAGTCTGTTTTCCGCACGTCAGGTGTGCTAGGATAAACCTGAAGTCAAGAATGGACTAAAATGCTTGCACCTTGAAGAATCAAGAGTTCAGAAGATATGAACCAAATCTAGATTTGATTTCTTCTTTGGGAGAATTGTAGAATCATTTAGGTTGGAAAAGACCCTTAAGATCATCAAGTCCAACCATTAATCTAACACTACCAAGTCCACACTAAACCATGTCTGTAAGTGCCACGTCTACATGTCTTTTAAATACCTCCAGGGATGGTGACTCAACCACTTCCCTGGGCAGCCTGTTTCAATGCTTGACAACCCTTTCAGTGAAGAAATTTTTCCTAATATCTAGTCTAAACCTCCCCTAGTGCAACTTGAGGCCATTTCCTCTTGTCCTATCGCTTGTTACTTGGGAGAGGAGATCAACACCCACCTCGCTACAGCCCCCTTTCAGGTAGTTGTAGAGAGCAATAAGGTCTCCCCTCAGCCTCCTCTTCTCCAGACTAAACAATCCCAGTTCCCTCAGACGCTCCAGAAGGACAATTACTGTAATAAGTGAACTCTTGGCGTTGCGTAGGTACAGAACTAATGAGTTTATGCATACACAGAGACACTGTTGAAGCTTCCATCTTTGAGAGGGAAGGGGTAAATTGAAGGCTTGTTCACCAGAGAACATCTTATCTTGGCCACAGCTGGAGTTGTCATGGCTTAAGGCTCTGGCCACTCACAGATAGACTTAACAAATAAGAGAGAGACAAAGTGCAGGGGGCCAGGTGAAGTGGGGCTGCAAATGGACTGCCAAGGGAAGGTTTAGGCTGCAAAAAGAATTCTTTCCTCAGAACTTTTTCATCTTGGCCATGGCTTGGGATCCTTGTGTAAGGGTCAGCCCATGGCTAGAGTTAGCATTACACTTATGAGAGACAAACCCTAGTAGCATAGATGAAGTGAAGCTGAAAAGGTGGTGCCAAAGGAAAGTTTAGCTACAAAAAGAAATTTCCTTTAACAATTTTTCATTTGGGCCATGGCTTGAGGTCTTGGGCTAAGGCTCAGCGCATGGCTCGGATTAAGGCTAGGGTTTGAGTTCAGAGAGAGACAAAGTCTAGGGGTCTAGGTGGAGCGGGGATGTAAAGAAGCTGACAAGGGAAGGTTTGGGCTGCAGGAAGAACTTTGTGGACTCCAGGAAATTTTAGAGTTAGAAGAGAGACAGTTCCTAGGGGTCTAGTTGTGGTGGATCTGCAAAGGGGCTGCCTAGGAAAGGTTTGGTCTGTAGAAGAATTACCCTGAAAGACTTTCATTGGGGTCATGTTTGGGTTTACCTGGGGTTAAGGCCCTGGGCAAATTTAGAGTGAGGAGAGACACAGTTCCTAGGGGTCTAGATGGAGTGGGGCTGCTGAGGGAAGGTCTAGGTTGCAGAAAGAATTATCTAAGGACTTTTTCATCTGGGCCATGTTTGGGGCTGTATGGGGTTAAAGCTCTATGCACTTCTAGCATTATGGTTTGAAGAGAGACAAAGCCTATGGATCTAGATGGAGTGGGGATGCAGATAGGCTGCCAAGGGAAGGTGTGGGCTGCCAAACCAGTTCTTTCCTGAGACCTTTTTCATCTGTGCCACAGTTTGGTTTTCTGGGGTTACGGGCTACCTGGCCACTTTTAGAATTAGGAGACAAAGCTTAAGGAACCTGTTCTGGTGGGGCTGCAAAGGGACTGCCAAAGGCAGGTTTGTGCATCACAAAGAATTCTCCCCTG
>NW_010546200.1:0-5349 GCF_000687285.1 Phaethon lepturus | reverse complement strand
GTCCCGTGCCGCTGCTGCAGTCTCCCGGCACACCAGAAGGTGAGAGGCTCCCCGCTCTCCCCATCCCAGGCAGTCTGGGTGCTCCCCGTACCCTCTGGTATTCTTGCCCCTATAACCACTGGGGTCCTCCAGAGGATAGACTCGTGTCACACCCCTTGCTTCGGGGGCAGTCCTTTCGCTTTCTCTTTTCGGGTCTTGGTTCCCCTCACTGGGCAGCTCAGTTTCTCCCGGGGAACTGCAGTTCTCTCTCCACTCCCACAGTTCTTACACCCTTGCATCACCCTGCCCAAGTCCCTGTACTGTCATCGGGTACCACCTCCTTCGCTTCTAGTCCTTTATAGGATGTGAGGAAATGGCCTCAAGTTGCGCTAGGGGAAGTTTAGATTGGACATTAGGAAAGATTTCTTTATTGAAAGAGTGGTCAAGCCTTGGAACAGGCTGCCTAGGGAAGTGATGAAGTCACCATCCTTGGAGGCGTTCAAAAAATGTGTAGACGTGGCACTTCGGGACATGGTGGTGTTGGGTTGGTGGTTGGTCTTGATGGTGTTAGAGGTCTTTTCCAGCCTTAATGATTCTATGATTCCCCATGTCTCTCTTGATCCCCTGATGTAGCTTCTCCCTTTCTTGGTCAGCCCCATCTCAGCACTCTCAGATACTGGTTTGCCCTGCAGTCTTACCAGCAGGTTGGAGGCAGTCCTGACCTGCTGGGAATTTGCAGACAGGCCCTTCTTTGTGCTCCCCTGTCCTAGGCTGTGCCGACGACCTGTCTTTGCCCTATGTATGGGGTTTCTACTGTCAGGGTTGTCTGGGTTGTAACACTGCCCTGTTCCTCACAGGTGGCCTTGCCAGCTCTGTCCCCCACGATGCAGATGGGCACCATTGCGCGCTGGGAAAAGAAGGAGGGTGACAAGATTGGTGAAGGGGAGCTCATAGCAGAGGTATCGTGGGGGCAGAGGCTGTGCTGCGTTTATAATGAGCTGCATGTGCATCCTGGGTTGTGTCCCAGGTTGCTCTCACTTGAACACAGATCTTGGTTCAAGATCACAGATCCCAACACATACTGTTGGGAAGAAGTGGCTAACAGCCTTTCAAAGCTGGTTGATGCTTTTCCTCTTTCTGAGCAGGAGCAGCACTTAACCTGTTTGAGAGCATACTTTCCTAGAGCTGGTACTACAGGGTACCACAACTCTGTGTGTGTTGTGACCCTACAGTATCAGACTGGAAGGCTCTGAGCTTACTGGTCTTTTCCATTGCCATAATGATATCCTGTTCTCTCTCAAAGGTGGAAACAGACAAAGCAACAGTTGGCTTTGAGAGCCTGGAGGAATGCTACTTGGCCAAGATCCTGGTGCCAGAAGGAACAAGAGATGTTCCTATTGGGGCCATAATATGTATCACAGTAGAGAAGTATGTATTTCCCTAACCCTTTAGTTGAATTTTCTGTCTTGGGGCTTCTTGGGTGCCTTGTGTGAAAGGCTTAGAGACAGTCATCTGACTAGTTTTGCGGTTCTGTGTTTCTTCTAGGCCTGAGTATGTTGATGCCTTTAAAAATTATACTCTGGATTCTGCAGCGTCTGCCCCCTTTGCAGCCTCAGTGCCTCCCCCTCAAGCTGCAGCTCCCTCACCACCAACTCAGCCTTCTCCTCAGGCTCCTGGCAGCTCTTATCCTCCTCATATGCAGGTAAGAGAGCATTGCTGATGATGTAAGGTTTGTTGCACTCTTTCTGTCTTTGGCATTGCTAGCTCCAGGGCATTTTGTTATAAATATTATCTGGAGTGGGAAGTTATGAGCTATAATTGCAGGAGTGTGTGCCACTTGACGTGTTGCATGCTTAAAGCAGGTGTTTGGGGAGGTTGCAGAAAGCTTTTTTCAGAAAATTATTTTAGCATCCCAGCTGCTGGTAGAGGAGAGACTTGTCTCTCCAGGACTGTTAGTGCAGTCTGGAAAAACCTGCTACGTTTGCATTATTTGGACAGTTCTGGTATAAAAACACCTTGTACTACGGTGTGAATAAGCTCTGAAGGTCATGCTTACATCTTGGAGCAGAACTCAAGTCTGTGATACTCTGATGAACACACCAGATGCGTTTGTGGGTGACTAACAATGAGTGGTATTTGTGAATAATCTTTTTACCTTCCTTAGATTTTGAAGTGTACATCCACTGTTGTTGTCCTTGAGCACTTTGTAGCAGAGTATTTCTTTGACATTCCTTTGAAAAAGAAAATTTGAAATACTAAACCTCATTCCACAGATGATACATGTGGGGACTGATTTGTCTGAAATGTTATGCAAATTTAGTAATTGAACAAAGAATTAATTAAAGGCTTCTTAATCTGATTTGTGTTTTAGCTGCTAAACTTGCTTACTTCCCCCTGCTTGCTTTTTCTGTCTGGTTCTCCTGTGAAGATGTACTGACGGGTGCTGTGTTTGTTGCACAGCAACATGCACATGCAAACCTACAGCATCTTTGAGTGCTTATTGGAAGACAAGTACGTATAGCTTTTAAAGGGGCCAAACCTGTTTGTCACAAAATTACTTCCTTCCAGTCTTCCTTCCAGCTGCAAGACATTCCCAATGTGATGGTGGTAATAATTATTTTGATACATCGATTTCTTGCTTTTTGCTTTTACTTGCTTTCTTGCTTAGGCCTTGATAAAAGAAGCCACACTAGCAATACAGTACAGCACTGTCCTTTGCTGTAATGGAGCCAGAACTAGGAGCACATTAAAGGCTGGCTACTTCTTTAGGTTGGCATCATTTAGTCAGGAGTTAAAACTGTGTTCCTGTTCCTTTTGGATTACCAGAATCTGATTCTCTTGTATTTTCTGGTTTCACAGGTCACTCTTCCTGCCCTGTCACCTACCATGACAATGGGCACAGTGCAGAGATGGGAGAAGAAGGTTGGGGAGAAACTGAATGAGGGAGACTTACTGGCAGAAATTGAGACAGATAAGGCCACAATAGGTGAGTCAACCCCAAAGCCGAGAATGGAGGTTAAGGGGAAGATCCACAGTAGCCTCTGTGCTGGCTGTTCTCCTAGCTGCTCAGGATGTGAAGCTATGGGGCAACTAAAACAAATTTTGTTAACTTCTCATTCCATTGGAGACCTAAACATCACAGCTCGTAAAAACACTTCTATTCCTGCATCAATCCTTCTTAGTAACATACAGTGCATGGAGATGTTTCCCTACCAGTTGCACTGGAAAGGATTCTCTTGCCTGCTAAATATAGGACAGGGCGTTAGCTACCAGAGTCTTTAGAAGCAGCGTTTAGAGGAACTTCTCAGTTGCATCAGGCACCAAATCAGTTTTGTTTCTTTCCCTTACAGGCTTTGAAGTGCAGGAGGAAGGCTACTTGGCAAAAATCTTGGTGCCTGAAGGAACAAGAGATGTGCCATTAGGAACAGCTCTCTGCATCATTGTGGAGAAAGAGTCTGATATTCCTGCCTTTGCTGACTACCAAGACACTGCAGTAACTGACATGAAGGCACAAGCTCCTCCTCCTCCTCCTCCTCCTCCTCCTCCTCCACCAGTAAGAACCGTTCTTAGCATGTGAGAGAAGTTATGGGGACCATTAAGAGGTCTGATCTGAACTGTTCTGCTGGTTTGACAGTGTGAAGCCCTGGCTTCAACAGTAATCTTTATGATTCTGTGAATGCAAGGCTAACACATGTATTGGTCATAGGTGACATAAGAAGTGATCGCTAGTTTGCCCTCCAAAAAATGGAGCAGATAGTCATTCATTATGATCTCTTCTCCAGCCGGTTGCTTGTGCCAGTTCTAATGCCTCATCCTTGAAAATTGGGAGCATAAGTTACTTATTTCACCTTTTTTGGGTGTATAGTTCAGCAGCTTAGTTGGCCCCCTTCCCAGGAAGTTTCTGATTTAATCTCTGGCACTGAGAAACTTCTCTGAACTGAAAATTCTTTCAGATTAGTGACTATTTTTGCTATTCTCTTGACTGGTAATTAGATGGTCCTGGTCTCTTACTGTATCTTCAAGGCTTTTGCTGAATAATCCTGAAGCTAATGGCTTTGATTCTTCTGTTAAGGTGGTGGCAACTCCTGCTGCTACTCCTCCTCCCCAGCCTGCTGTTCCTTCTACTCCAGCAGTCCCCACAGCTGGACCACCTCCCCGGAAAGGAAGGATCCTGGTTAGTCCCCTGGCAAAGAAAATGGCAGCAGAAAAAGGAATTGACCTTACTCAAGTGAAAGGTAGGTTGCCCTTCCCCTTCCTTGCTCTTACTATCATGTATCTGTCCATCTAGATACATACTTGCCTATTCTTTTCTTTCCTCCCTGTCGGGAACATCCTGACTATGCAGCTGCCCTCACCAGAGGCTAGGTGACTTCTCTCTGTTGAATAAAACTGGTACCTTTAGAAGCAATGCCCTGTTGTAAATAATTGAAGTCATCTTATGTTTTTATGTGACCGTTTTAGGTACTGGACCAGATGGTAGAATCACAAAGAAAGATGTGGAGTCATTTGTTCCACCAAAGGTTGCACCAGTGAGTAGTTTTGACATCTGTAAAAATGAATATTTTACTGTAGTGATGGGAATGCTCGATAGAAATGCATTATGGAATGCATTATATGGAACTGTTATTGCTGGATTGGTTGGGTTATGATGCTGTGTGTACTATGGTGACTGTTAGGTTGGAAGCTTAACCTATCATAAATGCAGACAAAGTTTTCTTCCTCTGTTTGTCCCTTTGGTATTTCACTGAGAAAAAAAATTTTGCACTTCCAACCCTTCATTTGGTTTCACACATTGTTATGGATTGAGGTAAGCCCAGTTGCAACTGATTGAACATTGCTGAAAAAAGGGAACTTTAGCAAGAGACGAAATTAGGAAGGCAAAAGCCCAGCTAGAACTCAATCTGGCCACAGTTGTAAAGGATAACAAAAAATGTTTTTACAAATATATTAACAACAAAAAGAGACCCAAGGAGAATCTCCATCCCGTATTGGAACATTGTCACCAAGGATGAGGAAAAGGCTGAGGTACTTAATGCCTTCTTTGCCTCAGTCTTTAATAGCCAGACCAGGTATCCACAGGGTATTCAGCCCCCTGAGCTGGAAGGCAGGGATGGAGAGCAGACTAAACTCCCCATAATCCAGCAAGAAACACTTAAGGACCTGCTATGTCACCTGGATACCCACAAGTCTATGGGGCCTGATGGGATCCACCCAAGAGTACTGAGGGAGCTGGCAGAGGAGCTTGCCACGCCACCCTCCATCATTTCTCAGCAGTCCTGGTTAACAGGGAGGTCCCAGATGACTGGAGGCTTGCCAAAGTGACACCCATCTACAAGAAAGGCCAGAAGGAGGATCCTGGGAAATACAGGG
>NW_010546199.1:7446-7650 GCF_000687285.1 Phaethon lepturus | reverse complement strand
AGAGGAGGAAACGCCCGGTGCTCCGAACCAGGACTTCTACGGTGCTCGGGAAGCGGATTTCTAAGGCTCTCGGGTGGGGGAACTCCTCTCTTTCCCCGTGTGTCGTTAAAACAACATCACTAATGCCCGCTGATAGCTCGGCGTTAACCTGAGAGCCGCCGTTAGCTCTTGCCTCGGGGCAGCGCCGGAGCAGCAGCCTCAGCG
>NW_010546199.1:804-7415 GCF_000687285.1 Phaethon lepturus | reverse complement strand
AGGAGGGAGAAGCCTGTGGGAGCAGCCCTGTCCGAGGGTGATCGCTTACTGAAGTAGAAAGAGGACTAGAGGAGAATAAAGGGAGAGTGTTAGGACCCACAGGGGCCTATCAATCAGCCACAGGATGTACAGTTTGGTTATGGTTTTACATCACTGATTGTGCTTCCCCCAATGCAGACACACATGCTAGCTGCTATCTCTTTCTCAAAAATTCACCAAGAGAAAAAGCCAAGAATGCAAAGCAAAAGCCTCCTCCACTCCTAAACAAGACCTGTGACTTCATGTTGACTGGACATTGATAGTGCCCAGATGTCTTTCTCCCAATCCTGAGATTTGATCACCCTACCAACAGCCCCACTGCTCAGCCTCAGCAGTGCCAAACCAACAGGCCGATGGATTCCAGAAATGGCTTCAAGGCACTGTCGTCCATTATCTCACCTCTTGCTCAGCCATTTGAAACCTTGTGCCATTCCTCTCCACAACCTGCCAAGAGCACAACACCCTCTCCATCACAGGCTGAGGTCATTTACTGTGAGAATGGCCTTATTCCAAATGCTTTGGACATATTTGGAAGAATGGCTACAGAGGGTTATCCTGCACACAAGTATTCTCTCATGAGCAATTGTAGCTGAAATTTTCCATGCCAGGGGGGCAGGGAGATATAGGAGAGGAAGGAGGGAGAAGAAACCATTTCAATTCCAAGTTGAGCCTGTTGCTGCAGGATAGAGAGAAGTGTGAGTTGCTTGTACTAGTGAGCATGCTTTACTGACTGATAGATTATGCCTTTCAGTCTCCCTCATCTGGAATTGTGGCTTGCCATTTAGTAATAGCAAGTGGGACTGTTAAGGTAATATTAATGACTGAACTGTTCCTATGTCTACACATGCCTCCCCAGGCTTTTGGCTGCCTTTATGAACTGCTGACAAAAAAGCACTGCTGTTCATATGTTGTAGGCTGATGCACAGCAACTTCTGCCCTGCTCTGAAGAGACATGCTGTCACCTGGATTGTGCACATGAATTAACTTCCCTCCTGACCCGTCAGTGCTGGCACATGGGAAGAAACCTGTATATCTACATGCTAGAAAGAAGCCCAGGTATATGGAACAGCAGAAAGCCCCAAAGTCATTGCTCACCAGGAGAACCATCATTCCCTCCTCTCCCCAGTCTCTCCTGTTGGCAGGCAAACCCTGTATGAAAATGAACTTATCTGAGGCTCTGTCCATGTAATCAGTATATCATGTCCATTCTTTTTGCAGCTCAAGAAATCTGTGTTATCATCAAAGAGATCTGAATGATGCTGTCGGAAACCAGGATCCCATGTGAAATACCTTTACTGCTTCTGCTCTCTGTCCTCTATTTTGTTAGTAAAACACATGAAAAGCTCAAACTGCAAATATTTGTAGGACAGACCAGAATCAAGGCTGCCCTGTTTAGTCCCTTTCTGCATTATCTGTTATGACAAGATAACATGGTGTGCTGTTCTCTACTTGAAATAAGGTTCAGGAGTGAGTTACAGCTGGGCGGTGAAGGAGATGCTGTCTATGAGAGCTTTGTTACCTTGGGGTCAGACATCAGAAAGTACGTGTCAAGAAAGGCCACAGAAAGGGAAAAATACAGCTGCAGTGGGAGAGAACTGCTTTTCTGTTTGGACCAGAATAACCAGAGGAATCTAAGTCACTTACATCTGGGAGGAAATTCAACAGCTGTTGGAGGCTGTCCTGGGCATAGCTATCACAAAATGATAGAGATTTTAATTCTTGGAGGAGTAAGAAGGGAAGTCAGCAGAACTGCTACTTTGGACTTCCGGAGGGCAGACTTTGGCCTATTCAGGACACTGGTTGACAGAGTCCCTTGGGAGGCAGTCCTGAAGGGCAGAGGATTCCAGGAACACTGGATGTTCTTCAAGAAGGAAATCTTAAAGGCATAGGAGTAGGCCATCCCCATATGCCGAAAGATGAGCCAGTGGGGAAGAAGACCGTCCTGGCTGAACAGAGAGCTTTGGCTGGAACACAGGAAAAAAAGGAGAGATTATGATCCTTGGAAGAAGGAGCAGGCAACTCAGGAGGACTACAAGGATGTTGTGAGGTTATGCAGGGAGAAAACTAGAGGAGCCAAAGCCCAGCTAGAACTTAATCTGGCTACTGCCATGAATGACAATAAAAATGTTTCCGTAAGTACATTCACAGCAAAAGGAGGACTAAGGAGAATCTCCATCCTTTATTGGATGCAGGGGGAAGCACAGTGACAAAGGATGAGGAAAAGGCTAAGGTACTTAATGCCTTCTTTACCTCAGTCTTTAATAGTAAGACCAGTTGTTCTCTGGGTACCCAGCCCCCTGAGCCAGAAGACAAGGACAGGGAGCAGAATGAAGCCCCCATAATCCAAGGGGAAATGGTTAGCAACCTGCTACACCACTTAGACACACACAAGTCTATGGGGTTGGATGAGATCCACCCAAGGGTATGGATGGGCCAAGGCGAACTGCATGAGATTTAATAAGGCTAAGTGACAGGTCCTGCACTTTGGTCCCAATGCGACAGGCTTGGGGAAGAGTGGCTGGAGAGCTGCCTGGCAGAAAAGCACCTGAGGGTATTGTTCACCAGCCATCTGAATGAGTCAGCAGTGTGCCCAGGTGGCCAAGAAGGCCAACAGCATCCTGGATTGTATCAGAAATAGTATGGCCAGTAGGGAGGTGATTGTGCACCTGTACTTGGCACTGGTGAGGCCGCACCTCAGATACTGGGCCCCTCACTACAAGAAGGGCACTGACGTGCTGGAGCGTCTCCAAAGAAGGGCAACAGAGATGGTGAAGGGTGTGGAGTACAACTCTTCTGAGGAGTGGCTGAGGAAACTGAGTTTGTTTAGCCTGGAGAAAAGGAAGCTCAGGGGAGACCTTGTTGCTCTCTACAACTACCTGAAAAGATGTTGTAGCAAGGTGGGTGTTGATCTCTTCTTGCAAGTAACAAGCAATAGGACAAGAGGAAACAGCCTGAAGTTGCACCAGTGGAGAAGGGTGTGGAGTACAACTCTTCTGAGGAGTGGCTGAGGAAACTGAGTTTGTTTAGCCTGGAGAAAAGGAAGCTCAGGGGAGACCTTGTTGCTCTCTACAACTACCTGAAAAGATGTTGTAGCAAGGTGGGTGTTGATCTCTTCTTGCAAGTAACAAGCAATAGGACAAGAGGAAACAGCCTGAAGTTGCACCAGTGGAGCAGGCTGCCCAGGGGAGTGCTTGAGTCACCATCCCTGGAGGTATTTAAAAGACATGTAGATGTGGTCCTTAGGGACATGCTTTAGTGGCAGACTTGGCAGTGCTAGGTTAATGGTTGGATTTGGTGATTGTAAAAGTCTTTTCCAACCTAGCTGATTCTACAATTCTAAGAGTGCTTGGAGCAGCTCTATGCAACTTCATTCCTCTGCTCTGTACCACATCCCCCATGAACACAGGCACCACTTGTTACTGGCAGCACCAAGGACAGTGGTAGGGTTAGTGTTGAAAGAGAACAGCGCTCCATCTGCCCCACAACTCCCCGTTCTTTCCTCGTGCTCCACTTCTGCCTGATACATCTCCATCAGTCCCTTTCTCCCCAGTGTTACCCTCTCTTCCCCATAGCCCAGAACATCCTATAGTCTCTTTTCATCCTGGCTTTTTGTTTTCAAGAATTGGCAGCTTAAGCCAGATGTCACAGGTGCTTCTCAGTTAAGCAGTTTCTTGTTTTGTAGGTACTTGTACCTGTGGTTTCTGATGTGTGAGCATATGTGATATACACTGAACAAACCCAACTACACAACTTGTACACTCAACAGTCCCCGCTATAAAAAAACCCAGAAACCAGTTTTGTTTTCTATCAGGGAGGGAAATGCTGAAAGTAGATATGTGAAAGAAGGTTTTCTGCAGTGGGGTAGTAGAAGTCTCTGTGCCTTGGTTGTAAAATGGGTGTGGAACAACTGCATCAAAAGCAGGTTTCCAGTATTGAGCATTCATGGTAGGAATTACAGGATCATTCAGGTTGGAAGAGATCTCAGGATGTCTCCAGTCCAACCTCTTGGATCAAAACAGGGTCAGCAATGAATTCAGACTAGTTTGCTTAGAGCTCAAATCTGGACTTGAAAACCTCCAATGATGGAGACTGCACAGCCTCTCTGGGCAACCCATTCTACTGATGGACCATTCCTAGAATAGGTGTCATTGTACAGTCTTCAGATAGAGTTCAACTCATTAACCACAATCTTCTGACCCAATCGAACCAGTACTTTACCCATCCAGTTGGCTACCCGTCCAGATCATAATATCTTAACTTAGATACAAGAACACTGTAAGAGACAGTGTTGAAAATGTTGCTAAACTCATGGTAAATGACATCCACTGCTCTCCCCCATCCACAAATCCCATTCTTTTATCAAAAAAAAAAGGCAACCAGGCAGGTTCACCAGGTATGATTTACCTTCTGTGAACCCATGCTGATTATTCCCAATTGCCAGAAGTATGATACAACTTCATGTTTTTTCCAGGGATTGATGTGAGACTGGACAACCTGCAGTTGCCTGGGTTGTCCTTTGAGTGCTTTTAGAATATAGGTACAACATTTGACTAGTTGGCAGGGGTATCCATGGCCTCTCAAAAGTGGCCTTGCTGTGTCATCAGCCAGCGCTCTCAGCATCCTTGGGCACAGCCCTTCTGGTTCCATGGACTTGTATGAGTCACGTTTTCTTCAGCAATCCTGACTCATCCACTAATGCTCATCCTTCCCTTCCATGAATCCTAGGCCTTGAGGCCTGGAAGACCTTGCTGGTGAAGATTGAGGTAAAGGCGGCATTGTGTTCCTCAGCTTTGTCTGTGTCCATTCTCACTAAATCACACAGCCTATTCAGTAACTGCCATTTTCCTTGTTCAGCCTTCTACCACTAATTTAGCAGTTGAAGCTCTTCTTGTTACCTTTGACACACAAATTGAAACTCCAGCTGAGCTTTGGCTTTCCTGACAGCATCCCTACATGCCCAGGCAATGTTTCTAAATTCCTCCTTTGTAGCCCATCCCTGCTTCCACCTCCTGCATGATCTTCTTTTGCATTGGAGTTCTGCCATGATTCCCTACTTACCCAAGCTGATCTGGTGATATGTCTTCTTTTTTCCTGAATACTGAAATGTCCTGTTCGTGCAATTGGTTGAGGCTTCAGAGACCTTGTCACTGCTGGAGACAGTGATAGAATGAAAGGCTGCTTCTTCCCCTGCTGTGCCCTGAAAGAGGCAGGGAACAAGATGTCCTGGGCTACAGACCTAAGAAGCCAGATATCTTAGGGGTGCACCTTTGGGATGATTAGCATTGAGTAAGTTGCAACCTTTCACCATGGTTGGGGCATTAATAATTTCTCCGTGCTGCATGGATTATCTGCTTGCTGCTGACACTGCAAGTTTTCTATGCTGGGGTGCTAGTAGGTTCTCTCTCTTCAGCCACAGATTTTCATGTAACTGCAGGAACTTTGCTGGTATTGAGAAGGCTGTCTCTCTGTCCAGTTCCCTTAAAACTTGCTAACATTAAAAAAAAACAAAAGGAAATAAGCAGACATACTCCTTTTGTTCATTCCTTACTATCTAAAGGAGCCCAGGTTAAAATGGAACCTGAAAGTGTAATTAAAGACCATGCAGGCTCATTAGGTGCAGAGTGAGTATATGGGGGTAGAGGTGGAATTAGGATTGCTCAAACAGTTTTTATTCTGTCATTTCCTAATGTTTTAGTGTTTAAATTAGCAAGACTTGATTTATTTTATTTCCACAAAAATATAGTGAGAAGTGCTGTTGTTACATAAGTGGATCCACCATCCACTGCTGTTCTGTCTCTTGGCCTGATATTATTAGAAGCATGAGGAGAATTCCCCAGGGAATCCTGGATTTTGGTTAATCTGGACCTTTTAGTGCTAATTAAAGTGTGTATTTGTATAATTTGTGGCACAGAGGGCTCCAAAGACACACTCTGCATACCTGGAGGCCAGCATCCCATTTGTTTTCACAGTGCACAGTGGAACGTGAATTGGAAGAAACCAGTAAAATCTTCATTTCCAAGGCTGTCATGATTCCTAAAGACCTTTCATGGAGCAGAAGATCATACATTAAAAAAAAAAATATTTAAAAAGGACAGCAATTGTTAAGGGCACAGATCAAACCAAAGGATCTCCCAGACTGCAAGAGACTATCGCATATGCAAGTTCCGCATTACTGGCAGGTATGGAGAGGAAACAGGAAGCCAGAAGTTGCTGCACTGGCATGTTTATAGACTGCTGAACCAGATGTTTTCCTCCAGACATTAAGATTAGTTGCTTGCTTGGCCAAACAGAGCAAAACAGGCCAGTCAAATCAGAAAAAAAAAAATCTTAGGAGACAGCAAAATGCATGTCCAACACTCTGGGTATCAAATCAGTCGTTTGGGAGCTGAACCTTCACAGCGAGGCAGGTCCTGGGAATGGCTCCTCATGTTCCCATCTCTGGCAGTTGTGAGCCTGGAAACCCAAAAAGTTCCCCAAGAGAACCACAAGCTGCTGACAGAAGTGCAGGGAGCTAAGAGTCACCTCTGCCACTCTAAACACCAGTGAAAGACTAGTCCATTATGCAGTCTCGC
>NW_010546199.1:0-755 GCF_000687285.1 Phaethon lepturus | reverse complement strand
ACTTTAGCTCACTCCTCCTTATGAGGACATTCCTTTTCCCAAGGCAAAGTACAGATTTGTCGTTGTAGCTGCAACCATTCTTGCAAATGGGTGGGCCTGACTCAACAATAGGACTTTTCTGGCTAAAATAAATTACATGTGCCTCAGAAAGTTCTGCTTGTGGACTTCATGAACATAAACACTCCTGACTTCTGTATCTGTGCTGCCAATCTTTTCTGAAGCCTAGGATAATGAAAAACTTAAAACTTTAACTGATATTTTAAAGTGTTTTCTTATTTTGGTATTTAGTTGTCCTTGAGCCAGTTTTTTTTCCATTTATATCTGTACCAAACTTATCCACTCACATAAGACAAGCAGGTGGAATTATCAATATGTCTACATAAAAATCAATCATTTGTGCACTGACAACTCCATTAGTGCCTTGTAGGATGAATCTTTCAAGGAGAGAAATGGAAATAATATTTTGTTTTGTTTTTTTTTATTTTATTTTATTTTTCTCATGGTAAATGTAATCAATTTCATGGCTTTGCAAACAGCAGTAGCTGAAGCTATTTTAGAATCATTATATCTGACCACATTTCATGCTCCATTTAAAGTAAGCAAGTGCAAAATCCAAACAAAGTAGGTGTCCAATTTACATTTTGAAGCAAAAGATTTTAGCAATTAGCTTTTCTGGTACAACTTTGTCTTTGCTTTATTTTTTAAAGTATTTCCTCTCCAGCACAAGCATGGTTCACTCGGTCAGCAGTGTCACC
>NW_010546198.1:1696-1898 GCF_000687285.1 Phaethon lepturus | reverse complement strand
GCTTCAGCAAGAGCTGGGACCCCTCAGGGTCCCCCTCTGCAGCTCTGGCCCGGCGACGGTTAATCAGCGATGGGGATGGGAATAAGGATGAGGGCTGGGAGAGCTGTGCCTTTGCCTGTTGCTTCTTTCCCTGCCTGTATCCCCTGCTCCTCCAGGGGCTGCCGGGCCAGCTTGGGCGCGGAGGGGGCCCCCAGGCCCGGGC
>NW_010546198.1:0-1501 GCF_000687285.1 Phaethon lepturus | reverse complement strand
CCAGCCGTGCAGCGGGACAGGGTTTGGATGCACTCAGCACCAGCAGCTTCAGGGGAAGGTGCAAGCCAAGGCACCTCAAACAGCCCAGGGTCCCACAGGCTGTGCCGAGCATTGCCCTTATCCCACCCTGTCACCCCAAGGCCACGGTTCTAGCACCCAAATTAGTCTTGCGAATACCCCTGGGTACCCCAAGCTCCCATTCCGGTTGGGATTTTGCTGGTTTTGCAGGCAGAGCTGTGCCCTCATGCCTGTCCAGTGCCCGACTGGGCACCACCTCAAACAGCCCAGGGTCCCACAGGCTGTGCCGAGCATTGCCCTTATCCCACCCTGTCACCCCAAGGCCACGGTTCTAGCACCCAAATTAGTCTTGCGAATACCCCTGGGTACCCCAAGCTCCCATTCCGGTTGGGATTTTGCTGGTTTTGCAGGCAGAGCTGTGCCCTCATGCCTGTCCAGTGCCCGACTGGGCACCCCAGGGTGCTCCCGGCTTCCAGAAGGGCAGGAGCCACATCCCGGCGTTTCCACCCTCGCGTGCCTCACCCCAGGTTTGCTCTATGCAAAGCGAAAAAAAGACCAGTGCAGCATGCACAGGCTGTTCCTGGCGGTGACAAGGCTGGGTTCGGGGTAGCTGGCGGCTGATGGGACCCGCCGAGCATCCCCTGAGCTTCCTGCTGTGGCCAACGGAGCAAGTGGAAAGTCCCCACAGCCACAGCGGGAGGACATCCCTGTCCTCTTCACCGGCCAAAACCACCGACCGCCGGACACGCGGGGGATGCTCTTTGCCCACGGGTCCGTGCTCCTGTTCTGCTGTTGATTCCTGAGGGGTTCCCGGCGCTCTCTGCCCCGTGCGGGTCGTAGCAATCCCCTGGGAGCCAGCGTGGGCTCTTCGATCCCTCCCTCCCTTGGCTTTAGCCGCTCTAAGCCCAGCCTGGGCTCCAGGTCAGCAAAAAGAGCCCTGGGGCCGGTTTTTAATTGAAGAAATCAAAGTTATGCTTCCCAAAGCACACCTTTGGCATCTCCCGTGCGGAGCTAATCCTCTGTCCCATGCTGCACGACTTCTCCCCCGAGGGCGAAACCCGGTCTCCTGCGCTGCCGTATTTACACAGCCTTGAACAGAAAAGCAAAATTATTGAGAATTATTGAGCGAAAAGCAGACTCGAGACAAGGAACTTCACTTCCCAGCTCCCTGGGTGCTCAGGTGTGCAGTCTTGGCCCTGTTTTTGTTGATTGCACGGGATGCTGGCGAGCACGAGGAGCCCCGCGGGGGAGAGGCTGGAGGCAGGGAAAGGCGAATTGCCATGGGAAGGCGCCAGCCAGGGATGCCAGCCCGGGGAGGGCAAGCGCTTCAGCTCCGGTAAAGCCCACGCCAGCATGGGAACGTCGCTACAGGGTATTTTGGGACCAGACGAGCAGCGGAGGAGCTGCACAGAGCTGGCGGCGTTGGAGAGATGAGGAGTCCCCTGTGGCCAGGCTGGGTGCTGGGGTGGTCAGGCCACCCCCA
>NW_010546197.1:14324-14917 GCF_000687285.1 Phaethon lepturus | reverse complement strand
TGGTGCAGCTCGGAAACAGGCCTGGGGCTCCGCTCCGGAGCCCTCCACCCTCCGGAGGAGGAATTATTCGTAATGATAGAACGAAGTTTTGAGTACGCCGCTTTGGTTAGCGTACGTGGCGTGCGCTTGCCCAGGAAATGGGCTAGGGGAGTTCACTTCAAACCTGTGTGTGTAAAGCCTGGTGTGTATTTTGACTTCCTTGCTTTTTATGTTCATTGGTTTTGATGAGGGAATTATGGTAATTTGTTCTGTGGGTGAATTACTATTTAACCTAACTCCGGGCTCTGCATGCCAGCTGGGTTGCTGGAGTTGGGCAGCTCTCCTCCTGGGAGCCGGGAGCACTGGAGAGCTCTAATTAACCTGATGCAACATCTGCCTGTTGGTGTGGGTACAGCCGGATAACGGTTGTCCTGTGTCTGCAGGAACATTTACTGGTGTCACAGCCTCCTTAAGTAATTACTCCTAAAGGAGTCACAGGTATGACTGTGCTTATAGGTTTGTTTTTTTCTAATTGTAACTCCATTGGAACAACTTAATGATGAACGCATAGGCTAAATTTAGCGCTGGCATATGCAGGCACAGATGCACTAACT
>NW_010546197.1:0-14293 GCF_000687285.1 Phaethon lepturus | reverse complement strand
TTCCTGCTGTTGCTGGGAAGGAGTTTGGCCTGTACGTAAAAATCAAGATGACAGCATACAGAGCAGGCGCTCGTGAGAACGGACATAGTGCTGCTTTAGCAAATGTGAATCCATTTATGTCAGAGCCAAGTGCAACTGTTCTTCTGAAGAATTTAAGGTACTTCACAAATAATAGTGAAATAAGATTCCCTAAAACTCATGATAGAGAACTATTACAGCCATTTTGCAGCTAGTGAAACTGAAGCAAAAAAAGGTTAAGTGGCATCTTCTTCAAAAGCAAGGAAAAAAGACCCAATGGAACGGAAGCCTCCAGATTTCAAATCCTGTACTGTGCACCTGCTGCGATTCTTTCCCTGGTTTGTGTGGACCTTTGCAATACTACAGCTAAGAACATAAATGTGTTCTTGGGTTAAACTGATGGTGCTTTTAGCCCTGTAGTATCTCACTGATTAGCACAGGAGTTAGTCTGAATTTCCAGAGTTCAAGTGTGGCATCTCCTGCAGCGGGACGTAGCTGGTACCCGCAGAAGCTCTTAACAGTGGCAGTAGCAGACTGCATTTTAGTGACGGGATGCAAGTCCACTTCTCTTGTAGGCAGGCCCCTAGCACCTCGCTTTTGGTCACTGCCATATGGCAGTGAATAATGGACTAGATGAACCATTGGCTTGACCAAGAACAGTATTTTTTTTAATGTCCTTTTTTGTGGTATGGCCTATTTTTTTATCAGGTCAAATGTCAGGACGTGAATTACAATACTTAATGACAAAGTATATTCTGCTGTCCTTTTCTACTAATTTTAACACAAGTGAAACATCTTAAAAGCCACAGCTCTAGAACTCTTATTTAGAGAGTCTGTAGCTGTGGGTTTGAGACTACTTTACCATCTTTATTTCTCATTCACCTTTCTGTTTCCACCTTGTTTTAAACATCCATTTACAAAGCAGCTTTAAAAGATTTAAGAGTATTGGAAACAATGTATTGTTCTTTTCACAGCAGGATTCCAGTCCCTTCTCTGGAGGAAATACTTGGTGTTCTGCCTGAGTGTATTCATTCAAGAACTAGACCGCTATATCATAAAGCGGTGCTCTGCTGCTATTATTGGTGAAATCCTAGTACAGCACTTACTGAGAAATGCTTATTATTTAAGAGATCAGCTTGAAGATTCAAAACAGTGACAAGATAATCTGTCCCTTAATGAGTAATGTAATAGGGCTGTTGAATTTGAATAGAAAATATATTTACAAGTATGTAAAGTGAGCATTGTTGGATGAGTTTTTCTGCTGTAACTAGTTAAATGCAGAAAGCAGGGGGATTTTTTAAATCTCAGTTTACTTTATGTTGAATAACTGATACTAAATATTGGAACCCAATAACAGTGTTTTTTAAGAGATTCTTAATGTTTAAGATTTATCATCTATAAATAGATCTTCTTAAGTCATCACTAAATTATCTTTAATTGGTATGATTAGACCTGCCAAGAAATATTACTGTTTGGTAGTAGAGTAAATATTACAAGTGTGAATTTATATACAGTCATAATAAAAATGCTAAGTGCAGACTGCAATTTAAAAACTTTAAATAACTTGTCAGAGAGAATTTAAGGAGAAAAGTTTGTGTTTCTTGAGATGGCAAAGTGAGATAAGAAAACTGGAATTGGAATACATGAAACAGCGCAAAAATAAATCAACAATTTTTTTCAGCAAGTAATATGCAGAGTTACTGCAAATGTAATACACGTTCCCCGTAACATGGTGCATATCTGGACTTTTTCTTCTCTGAGGATGAGAAAGGAGCAAACAGCTCCAGAAGATGACTGTTCTAAGTAACTGCAGTTCAATCCTTCTTTATTCTAACATCTCTGATTTACTAGGGTTTCAATATATCAACAGTATTTGAATAAATCATACCTTGCTTTTTCTTTCTGGCATGGCAGTATCGGGTATATAGATATTTTTGTTCTGACATAGTAAGACTACACTGGAAATAAGGTAAAATCAGGGATAACTGGGGGAGGGTTGTTACTATCCTGAGGCTATTAAGACTCTGAAGTGACTATTATTACTACAGTGCTGATCTGTGCTTTCTCTTCTTTGTGTTTCATGAGACAAAGTATTAATAGGTTTTCACTTTCACATAATGGAACAAATCAGCATCAGGAAACAAACAACAACAAGAGAAGACTGAGGTAAAGAGAAAGCAGTGTGGGAAGAAGCACTGGGGGAGAAGGTATCGGAAAAAAGAATGAGATATAACAATAAGCGTGCACATTAGGGGTATGATTTCTATGACCTGAAGCAAAACTAATATTCTAAGCTACATCTCAGTAAAAATTCACCCACTAGTGGGTGCAGTAGCTGCTCTCTATTTGTGATAAATGAAGCAGTTGAGTTCTGCTGAGGCTCCAGACAGCCAAAACAGAGACACCTAACTGAGCCTTCCCTTTTTACACCTTCCCCCTATTCCCTCCACCCCAAACAGATGCAAGTAAGGATGAAGAAAACAACATGCAGAGTTCAAACAAGAATGGAGTGTCTGGCCATGCGAAAGAGTTCTTGGGGCTTAGAATGCCAGTGAGGGGCTTGAAATGGGATCAAAGGCATTGCCTTTTACTGACCGAGTTCTGTTCAGAGGAACAGAGCTTTTTACATATTCTCATTTATTAAAAAATAAACAAAAAACAGCAACACAGCCAAACAACAAAACTCTTCAAACAATAAAAGGGGTTTGTATCAAAGAACTGTCACTCCAGCACCTACTTGTGTCCCCAACTAGTACAACCAGCAAGACCTAATTCTCTCTCCCTAATTGTTCATTTCAAACCTGTGCACTCCTGTATTGCTTAGCATGACAAATTTGGTTTGGATGAGGTCTGGGTACTTAACTGTACTGCCTTTGAATTAACCCAAGTGTGCAATACAGAGTTTGAACTGGCTTTATGCTGGCATTTTTGTGCTTGTTATTTGGGTACAGACAATACCTATTCAGTTACTCCTATACTGCTTAGCTTTGAACTAGATCTTGAGTGTTATTTGCTTTAGAGTGAGGCTGCTTGCTCTGTTGATCTAGAAATTAGTCTCACTGAGGCTCAGAGTTTTGTGTTAAATGGAAATATCCCTAGAGGAAAATAATTGAGATACTACCCAAAAGGAAAATTACTGGAAAGGCCCTTACATCTGCAGCATTATTTAAAAGGACACCTCTTCAGTTTCAACAGTAGTCTGGTGTAGCCTGTTCCTGAAAGTTTTTAGCAACAGCAGCACCCTATCACACTACTGTAGGTGGTGATTTTGGGGTTCAAATGCAAGACCAAGAAGTAGTGAGTTGACTGAAGTCTGTTTATCTGCAGCGTTACCTGTTATGCGCCTCATCTCATACTTGGAATATACCACAAGCATTTATTTTACCCTTGCCAAAGCTCTGCAAGGCAGAGAACAGCTGGTGCCATTTTTTGACAGGGAAAATTTCAGGTGTAAGGGTTAGATGACTTGCCAAATCATGATGGGAATTTGTGGCAGAAGAGATAGGGACGCAAGTTCCTAAATTGCAAAGTGGTGTTTCAGCCATATCCGATACATATTTCATGGATGCATTGCTAATGTACATATCTTATCTCTTTTTGTTAGAGATTTGTGATTTTAAAACATCAGGTATTCACATATTCACTACACCTGAAGGAAAGAAAGGTCACCACAACTTTCAGTCTTGCAAACACAGCGTCCATGTAGCCAACCAGATGCTCAGTAGCTTAATGAGGGTTCAGGTCCTTGTGTGGACTCAGTGTGTTACCTCAAGTTGTGTGAATCCTCCAGCTATTGCTTCTCCAGTGCCATCTGTAGAGGGCTCACGCATTTTCTCTAATTTCTGACCTCCTTTGCCCTGTCCCTCCTCCCAAATGTCCCTGAAAATGCTGTGCCCTTTTTGCTTTGAAAGCCATACTTTCAATGTAGGCAGAAAACACATTGCCTCATTTCTGAAGTTCTGTTACACCTAGAGATATGACACATTATAAAAATAATCCATCTCCATTAAAATCATAGACCTATTATGCTTTGTAGAATTAAGAGTTGGGAGGAACTTATTAAATATTACAGGTATGATTTCTTGCACTGTATAGGCATTGCCTATCCCGTATTCATTCCTACATTGATAATACGACAAAGATTTTAGTCAATTGTAACCAAAATGGGAAGGAGCACAGGGAAGACTGGCTTTGTTGCAGGCGTCGGCAAGCTACCACCACAGGGGCAAAAGACACCATGCCGGCGGGTCTTGAATGGCAAGTAAGAGCTGGCACAGGGCCAAGAGCTGTGGCATATCGAAAGAGGCATCTGTGAAAGGCTCAGGATCCCAATTTCTGGCTGTCGGGGTGCTCCGAACTCAGTGGCAGCTGGGAGCCTCTGCCTTGGACAGAGGCTTGATGCTGTCAACAAGGTGGCTGGCAGTGTCTCTCTCCTTTTAGAGCGAGCAGCCTCTAGTTTCTGCTGAGTTTGTACCGGCATGCCCACCATCTAACCTCAGAAATAAGAGTACAATCTGGCATGCCACTTTTAAAAGGTAGCTGATCCTTTGCAGTGCTGACAACATGGAAGAAAATGCTGAGATCCCTTAAATTAATCCCGTATTCAGTAACTATGCATGACTAAAAATTATTTATCTGTTCTGTACATCACTCTATCAACTCATACTATGTCTGTAGTATCTCAAACAGTTGTTGGAATTTTAATTTATATGTATAAAGCAGCTGGCTATCTCAAAAAAGCACTGAGGACAGGTATTACTCATCTGAACAGAATTGGCTATTCTTTGCAGAATTGTTGTTTCAAAAAATGACATTCAGAAAAAAGTAGTTACATTCCACTCAGGATCATCAGATTTGTACTTATGTCACGCAAGCAAGCAGAATTTGCATGATAGTTCTTAATTGGTCTTCAGAAATCCATATATTTATTTCATTTCAAGCATGCTACTTTCATTTCTTATACATTATTTCTATGAACACTGAATGATCACTAAATACATCATAGCTTTACTGGGGTATGGATATGTAATTTAAGAGCGGAGAATAAAATAATGTTCCTACCATGAGGTTAACTAATACAGTAGGAGAGACAGATTTGCAGGGACTCCTTTTATTGATATAAATTTCAGCTCCATTTAGAGAGCTTCATATTGCCAGTTTAGCCAGACCAGCAAAATCATCTTATACTTATTGTGAAAGCCACTTCTGAAAAGCCAAATAAAAATATCTCACTTTGATTGGTCTGTTATCCCAAATATAAGAAGGATCCCAAAGGATCCTGGAGCATATTATACCAACACACAAAGAGATAACTTTACAAAATTATGCACTGCAGAAAGATTATCATCTTCTCAAAAGCACATAGAAGATTAATGGAAGCAGAATATCTTGTATAGACAAATTGCATATGTCAGTGTGTTTTGACTGCTGCAGAAAATGCCAAGTTATTTGTAATGATCACTTTCTTTTTGTCATGTCTGTAAGATGGCATCTTTACCTTTTAGGAGAACGACAGGATAGTAGTCTGGTACTCATAAATAACAGAATGAACCACCAATATAGCCAGTTTAGGTAACTTTTTGCTTTAGTTTGTATGTATGGTTCCCAACACAAGTACCAATGCCAGTCTAACTTTAAAAAAAAAAAAAAAAAAAGACTGAAAACATGACAAAACAGGGCTTAAGAAGGCATGAATGTGGTTCTCTGTGGCGAAGTGTAAAAGACAATTGCACCAATTACATGCTGGTTTTGGAACTCCATGTAGCCTAAGTCTATTGAAATATATATTTGTAAGCGGGAGTGGTGGGGAGGGAGGATGCACTGGAATGAGGCCTGGAGCTGAAATGCTGTCGTAAAGGCAGTAGGAGGAGGGAAAGCTATAAACTGGCTGTGATCCTCAAATTTTAAAAAAGGAGTGGAAACATTTTAATGCCAAATTATGTAACACCTTTCATTCCTGTTCTTCTTTTGTCCTTAGTTTTCCATTTAATTGATTAAAACTTTTCCTATGTATGCTACCAATTGTGGAAGCTGGGTTGACTAAAGACATTTTTGTTTTGCTCTATTCTAGCCCGACAAACTCCTGCTTATGCAACAGCTTATACCTTTAATAACACCAGTATAACTGCATCAGTACTAAAAAACCCCTCGGATTTCTTAGCATCAACAAGGTCTGAGAGAACTTGCTGCAGTGCTGGGATGTGACAGGAGGCAATTTATACGGAATTAACTCTGACAGTCACTTTATACAGATGATTTTCAAAGATCTAGGCACCAAAGATGTGTTAATGAGGGTACTGAGGCTTCATAATTAATTATATTAGCATCTCTTTGTTACTCTCTACAACAGTAGTGCCTGGGTGACATTTCAATAGGAGTCTGGTAGTATTCTTTGTTATTATTATCCAGGAGTAGAGTTATACCTTAGCTCCCAGAGGGCAACGTTGCATGTAAATGCCTCTGTGAATTGCAAGGGCCTTTGGATCTCAGTAAAAGCCCTTGAAGGAGACCCTGCTGGATACTGAATGGATGTCAGTAAAATTTCTCTAGGCTGGAGTCTCTCTTCAGATATGGACTCTCCTCCCCTTTCATTTCGCCCTTCCCTTCCCTCCCCCCTTCCTTTCCACTGTGCTGGTCCTTCTCACAAGGCTTAAGAACAGCAATATCCAGCACTCACTGAATGTTTAGTTCCAAACCTCTAAAGGAAGGAATACTGACCTGAATGAAACAGTGAACAGAGTAAGCTGAAAATAGGCAATGTTCTCACATGCTTGAATTTTCAGTGCAATAAAACCAGTGCTGCCAGAAGGAATCCCAGAAGTGGTGAGTCAGATAATAGATGTACGACTGTGGTGGGAGGGAAATGGTCTCTACTTTGTTTTACATCCCCCCCTTTGTAAAGGCAGATTAAATTATTTTCCAGTCATACCACTGCAAAAACAAACATGGAGTTTAAAGGTTATTTCCTTTGTGTGTTTCTGAGAGACGTTATTTTTGAATCTGAAAGGGGAAGGATGACTTTTTGTCAACGATCTCAAATTCTACTCTGAAAACTTTTACAGTTATCACCTGAGATGGCAGATCTGCTATTTTGTTTATTGATATATTGCACTTGCTTGTGTTAATTTAAACAAAACTTAACCAAAAAATAATTGCTGTTTATTCACACCAGTTACAACTGCAACTTTGTCATAGTCAGGCTAAGTTAAGGGCACAGTTTGACAAACACTTCTAAGTAAGCAAGACTTAGGCAATGTGTTCCTTACCCCTTCCTTGTTCATTCCTGCCTTCATGGGACCCTCTTTCTTGTAACATTGTTCATGCATCTGCACCAGGGAACCAGATCAGAGTACTAGTCTGATTTAAAAAGAAATGTTTTTTGGGGGGCTATTCCTAATTGAAATCAGTTTCCTGATTCAATTTAACATGCGGCTACACAACAAAAACCTGCACTGGTACAATTCAGGGACAGTGTGAAGGGGAAGAGGGGAGGAATGTGTGGTGGGGAATGCCTAAGTAGGAACTTCTACCAAAAAATAGTTTGTCAAACTATGTCCTGAAAGACTTTACATTCTTTCCAAGCCCGAACTATCTCTTTGCTTTGTGTTCAGATAGCACCTTGCATGAAGGAATCGGTCACAGAACTCTCAGGACTCTCAGACCTATTGTAATACCAAAAAATAATAAGCATTCCTACAGACCGACACAATTAACCAAATTCCACTTGCAGATCTTCATTGTTGGCAACTCGTGCAGCATTTTATGTAGCTGAAGTTGGAGACTATAGTTCTATTCCTGAGTTTTGTCTCCAGCTCTAATGAGGAATAATTCTGAATAACTCTTGGCATTCAGTTAATCTACCAATAAAAGAATTACTTTCCTCACAGAGCTTTTATATTTAACTAGATTTTTTTAATGAGCTTTGACATTCTCAGATGAAAAGAATAATGTGTACAATGTATTATTATAGCAAAAACTGTATATGACAGATCCTTACATATTTTCCTCTCTTTTATTTCACCTTTTCTGTCACTATACTCCTACACAAGACTCGAGACACACTGCAAATGTTTGAATAATGCCAACCTGAAACTACAGAATTGTAAATAATGTACTCGCTCTTCACTGAGCAATGTTGCGTGTGTTTATTTGAATCTGAGAGGTTACTCCCCCTGAGAGTTCAAATATCGATAGTGCTTTACATAACAAGGGAAGTTTTTAATGATTCCCACAAAAACAGCTGCCACTTGGTAACAAGACAATGGATGGAATACACATAGTGTAAAATTTTAGTCTCTACTGCTATTCCCGAGGGACCAAATCTTGAAGTGTTACTCAACTTTGTTTAGGATTCAGCAAGAGCTTTCCTGCTGTAGGACTGAGGAGATGATAAATAAGAGTTTCACGAATTGGCCAGAGTTAAAATCCTGGAAAGCAAACATTTACAAATTCTCTTGGCAGAAAAGCTGGCTCCCTCCTAATTTTCCCATGAGTGGAAAAGAGGGAGAGAGGATCATCTGAGTCTCCTTGCAGGAGCACCCACAGAAGAACAAAGTCCTAGTCCTCAACAGTGCTCTCCCCTACTGTTTAGTTATCCTAAAACTTCAGTTCGGCATTCATATAAATGTATAATACTGTAACTTCAATGAATTTTTATCCATATCTATTGTGTCTCATTAGAAAGACTATCTACCACTAGAGCTTCTGCCCTAGCCGTGAGGAAATTATAGCCTTTCTTCAGACAGAGCACCACTGACGGAAATCAAGGACTACTGGCTACTTCCCCTGTGAATTATTTCAAGGCCTTCTATGTACCAATTTGATTGACAAAGCTATTCCAGAATAACTCCCAGTATAAATACTGCAGCATAACAGTTTGAAAGTGTCTTTATTTGTGATTCTACCTAGGACTACCTCTTTTAAGTGACCAGTTTTTCCAGCAGCTTCTGTTTAGAGCTTTCAGTACGCAGGAGTGTATGTAGTAAAATACAGCCTCAAATGTAAATACAAAGCCAACCACAACATAGATCATTTAATCACCAGATGATTCCGAATAAACATCTTGTTTTGCAGACATTTTCTGTGAAACCATAGCTGCATTAAGCTTGGTTGAAGTCTTCCATTGCCTCAGTGCAGCATGGATTTGCTCTAATACTGTCCTGCAGAACTAATAATTGTGTATCCCTGCTTAGCTTTTGAACATCCACTGGTGTGAATGCATCAGTGAAATCTAAATATCTGCCCTTGTAACACCCTGCAGGTGTTTCAGATAGTGAAGAGAAACATTTGCATATACCAATACATGTTTTCAAACAAAACTTTTAAACATTTCAGATCCCATTTTGGATTGTGAACTCCTCTGGCAAGAGGAGATGGATATTCACATCTTGAAGTGGTAGTAGCACAACTAGACAAGTTGATTTTTAAACATTTTTGGTTTTAGAAACTGCAATTCAGTACTGCTGGATTTATAACAGCATCTATATCTGTCTGTTGGCACAATCAATTGGTAGTTAACAGCCATTTCCATCTAAGCCAAAGAACAGGACAACGTCAATGTCTGAGATATAAAATCTGAATGAAAGTCAAGAAGGGCAGGCAACTCCCCCAGTCAAATGCCTCTTTCAGCAGGGACTCTTAATTTCACAATGCAGAATGTATCTTCAAGAGAATTCTCCAATAAACAACTTCCCCTAATATTCTGGAAGGCACAGATCAGTTCAGTTCCCTACAAAATTCACAACTGTACACCTTACCTGAAAAATATGAACAAAACATTCTTAGGCACCCACATATCTGAAAAGCTTATGTTTCATGTTCAGAACTGTCTTAGGTTTCATTGACTTTGAATTTCACTTAAGATTTTTCGGAATACTTTGACTGCCTCTTTGTCGTTAGTCTCTGGGAATGAGCACAAGTGTTACATGACCACCCAGTCTTCAGAGATTACAAGCAAGTGCTCTGGTAGGTTAAAAATGTTGGTGTAGGAAAAAATAAAAATCAGGCTTAGCAATTACGTCTAATGGGAACTCTTACCCTCCCCCCCACCCCCCAAAAAATCCAACGAGAATCACTGGATTTATTTAACTACATACTATTAGTCACTCCCTGTCTGTGTTACTGAACCACCATCCTGCTTCAAAAGCAGTTATCAGTCCAGAAATATTTTCATCTGAGGGTTTAAACTGCAACAACTGTGAGGACACGTGGAAGATTCTTTCATCATTATCTAACCATTCATTTCTAATGTGAGTGCTCGACTGGGAAGGTCTGTGACTAGTGGAGATGGATAAACAGTTGGAGGGGAGGTATTTGACTGTTTAATATATGTGCCAAACTGTCTTTCTAGGGTCATGGAGACTCGGCAATTCCTGGGGGCTGTCAAACATTACATGCAGCAAACCAGACGGGGTGTCTCTGCCTGCTGCTTAGAGTAAGCACTGTGTATGCCAGTCAGACTTTACTATCAAGTACAAACTTATATGTGCTTGAGTTGTTGTGCAGCCTTCAACTCCCTGGTGTACTCAGTAATATAAAAGCTTTCATACATGCTAAAAAATTTTGTCTTGCACTCCAAGGGAGAATCTTTGTTCCTAATACAGAGCCCAAGTCTGCAAGTTCTTTGTGGAAGACCAGGCTCCCAGCGTAGACATACAATTGTTAAGCAGTTAGTTGCATTTCAGCAGTGGTAAAATGATCCTTGTTTTATATTTCTCTGCAATAATTTCTGTAAAGGCTGTGAGATTCTTTGGGATAGAAGGCTATAAAAATGTAAGTTGCTATTATTTATATTGACTGGCACGATTTTATGTATGCCCATTTTGCACTGCAGAAATACTTAGAAGGAAATGTACTCTTCTTTCTTTTTCACACATCATTACATTGTATTTGAGAGGATTTAGCACATTTTCTGATTTCACTTGCCAGATTGGGGGTTTGTGTTTAAAATTTATAGCTGACTTGACATTCCAGAAACGAAGAGTGATTACCAATTATGTCTCTGTCTTGTAGTAACATACCTAAACTAAGGAAAGAAATATCAGGAGATCTGAACTTTTACATCAAGGAGCAAATATGAGATTATCTTTATGAAGAAGCTCTGTTTATTCAATTCTTGAGAAAACTGTGCAGTTACTGCTACACTCTATGTAAACTGTTAATCATTATTAGCTTCTGCCAAACCGCCTATATCCAAATATACATAAAGGAAAACTAACACAAATTTTCTTCATTCATCTGACAAAGTCATTGCCATCCGAAAGGCTGCAAAGATCTAACTCCCGTATTTGTCAACATCAGAGTACTCATGCACTGAGTTTGAAAGATGTCACATACAGTATAATTTTGCAACTTGAACCATGCAACCTGAAGTTCAAACAAAAGCAGGAATACCAACTCTGTAACACTGAAGGAAAAGAGCTGCTTGTGATATAGGCAGCATAGCTACTTAGACAGTGTATTTTAGGAAAAAATGTTACCGTTCTATTATATTTGATGTAATCAGAGCTGAGGAAGGTCTTACAAAAAGATGAGGGGAGGAGGACACCATCTTCTCTGAATGCAATCACCCCGCCAATATCATAGGATTATAACTGTACATTTTAACCCCTCAACAGTTATCCAAGGACTAAAACTGCCTTAGAGGTTAGTTACAGATAATGAAAAACATTAGCAAGAACTGACAGGAGGTAACTGAATATTTATCAATTAAACCTCTAAGCATTTATTATTTTTTGTTATAGTATCAGAGAGATTAAACACAGTTGCTTTTTGGGTCTAAGCATCCCATGTCATTTCTGAAAATCTTGTGTAACAGCAGGTAACTCGTAACAACAAGGCTTTATACCACCCAGATGCCATTTTTCTTCCTTTGTAATGAAACTATGTGGAGTTTGGGGCACCTACACAGAGGAACAGTTTCAGACTGAGTTGAGTGTTGTGCTGTTACTTGCTTCTTCACAAATGTTTGAGTCATGTTCCTCCTGAGCGTACATGTTAACACTGCAGCAAGAACAAGCAGTAAATCAATTCAGCTGCAAAAGCCGCTGGAGGTGCTCTGCTTTCATCCTTCCTAGGGCTCAACAACTACGCTAACTCAGTGGCTTAGTTTTACTGCTTCGTTTCTCTATAAAGCAAGGAGGAGAGTGCAGAGAGGGGATCATTCTGTGGATTGTTGTCAAATTCTTTGAGAGAAGCCCCACAAGCATGTAAGCAGCTGTTGTTTTGAGACCTTCTACGAAAGTACACAGAAGTTAGACCACAGTCGAACTGTGCAAGTGAGGCGCTCTCTTGAAAAGCAGAAAATACAGGCTGTTAAAGCACTTGTACCTGGTCAGTTGGAGTGAAAAGATGATTAATTGGAGAAGAAGTATTGATGTTAACATGACTTTTCTAACAGGAAGAGAACTGAGGAAGAGTTAAGACAAAAGGTTTATTAGGAAGCTGGGAACAGCACATCACCAGCACTAAATTGAAGAAAGCAAGCAAAAAAATAAAATAACTATGTGAAAGAACACCACTTCCTCCAAAAAAAATTGAACTCTCCTTTCTCTTTTTGCATGAAAGCGTAGGTTTGTATTTTGTGTCTCAAAATTAAATATATTTTAAAACTGATTATTTTAATATTAATCCATATATTATTAATATATACTCTATTTTTTTCTATAATAGCTCATTTTAGGGTAGGATAAACAGAGCGTGGAAATGTTTTTAACAGTATAGCAGTTAAAATTCACGATTACATAACTTTAGATACATTCGCGGACACCTTAATCATATATTTCAGGAATACCTACTAATTTATAGACTAAACAAGGGATTCTAGTAGGGAGCAAGCAGATGCCGCTTGGATCATGATGTTCCTGCTTGGAACCAGCTTTCAAACACATGGCCCGTATTTTCAAACTGGGGACCTTCAAATGCTAATCCAGAGAAAGACAGTATTATAGTAAATCACAGGAGAGAAAAAGAGGAAAAAAAAATCAAGCAGATACAACTGCATAGTAAAGAGACTCAAGGGAAACAAAGGAAGAAAACCAAGCCACACACATGAGCTTACCTTGTCTATGAAGATAGGCATATTAACTGATCTTGGGAGATGCAGGCAGGGTATGAGAGAAGCTATCTTACTGTGATGGACTTCAGGAAGGCCTTGAGACATCCCTCTTGGGAAGGACCTGATAATCTTGCATTTATAAAGTTGCAATGCTTTGCTTACCTTTTGTGCCCAGCAGCTAAGGGAGCTCATTGCTGTACATGAAGCAAAGGACTAACGGATGGCAGCTCCTCTTGCTTCCTTGTTTGCATGGGGAAGCACAATTCAAATTGGGGACATGCCGCAGGAGTTGTGGGTGGTGATGGAGGCAAGGACATAGCTGGTGGGAAGTGACAGCTGGGAATACAAAAGAAAAAGCAATTGGGATTTGGAAGCAACAGGTGGGAGCAGAAATCGGAAAACTATAGTAAAACCTCTGAGGAGGAAGGAACTAATTCAGGCATTATTGTTGATTAAGTTGTTGATATCTTGTTGATTAAGCCCATTTGAAGGGCAACTTAAAGAGGAGACAAAAAGGAAACAAGCAGGGAGAATATAGTAATATTGTGTTACTAGGAAGCAAACACAAAAGGCATGTTCCTACTTCATTAAAGCTGTACTTGCTTCTTAGCCTGATCTATCATAGCATTCATTGGTGATTGATATGCTGCATATTTTCATAGAAAAGAGTGGCTTGGCTGTTACTTTAAGAGCAAAACAGAGTGACTGTAGCTGTGAATCTGCAGTGAGCTCTTCCATGACAGGTGGACAGGAAAGGGACAGAAAGGGTTATTTAAAGTCTGCTCGCTCTTGGTGCAGTGGCAGGTGTGCTGGCAGACAGCCGGGCTCAATGACCTTCTAGAGTTGTACTCCCACATGAACTGAGTGGGCTGGATGTGACTGACAGGGCCTCTGTGCCCTTAAAATATTAACATCTGAAGTTGTTGCTTTGGTTCATGTTCCAGCTAAGGGAGGCAGTGCAGTGAGATGGGGGTTGCCATGTCCCCTGAGCAAGACAAGGTAGCAATGCAACCTCACCTCATGCAGCCTCTCCAGGCACAGGAGGTGCCGGAACTAGTCCAGACGGGCCACCTCAGGCAGTGGGACTACTCGGGACAACAGCCGTTTTGGGACCTTTTGGGGATCAGAGATCCCCGATGCCACCCTCCCCACCCATTTCCCCTAGGGTACTTTGCCCCCCCCCCGCGAGGAGAGGAACCGACGCTGCACTGACCGCGTCTC
>NW_010546196.1:0-4323 GCF_000687285.1 Phaethon lepturus | reverse complement strand
CGCCCTGTTGGCCGTTCCGTCGCCGGTACCCTCGCAGCGTTGTGCTCCACGTGCTGACCGTAACTGTGAGCTGCCCCACCATGTGTTTCTTAACACTTTGGCATCTCCTGATTTGCTGCATCCGCCTCCGCTACCTCTCTGTACGTGCCCGCACGCTCCAGCTGCGCTGGCGCTCCCCGTGCCGGAGCGCCTGGGGACATGGTGCCTTTCAGCTCTCTGCCATGTTCCAACACAAGTTGGTGCCTGGAAAAGCAGCTGTGGGTGTAAAGAAGATTTAGTTCAGTCCATCCTGCTTGAAGGTTGAGAGAGGAAAAAGGTAGCAGTATCGCCAGCGCTGAGCTAGCCATGTCGTGGGGCTGCCTGTGGGCGCGAGGCATCCCGGGGAGAAGGAGAGCAAGCAGCCTGCTTCGGCAGGGCTGGAAGCCACAGGACACGCGGGATATGGGGACCAGCTGACAGCAGCACCTCTGCTAGAGATAAGTCAATAGGTCCGATGTGTGAGGAGATTGAAGGGGCACAGTAAAGAAGCCGTTTGGCTTATGATCTTTAACACAGTTTGTGGGGTGTTTTTTTCTCTTCATAGCTCCGTTTGTAAAAGTAGAAGAAGTTCAAGCAGAGCCTCTGCATTTTCCTGATGTTTTTTTCCCGTGTTTCCTGTTTCTTAGGACTTGTTGCCACTGCAACAGTGACTTTGCATCCGAGTTCTTCCCGCTCCAGACAGAAAGGGCAGCAGCTTGGAAGATGTGTTTTTAGACAGCTGCAAGTTTGATGGTGCAGACAAAATTTTTGTTTTGAAACTACTAATTTTCTTTGGGAATCCTTTAGGAGAGGGACCTGGTTATCCTACTTTACAGCCTGCAGCTGCATGAAGCTTTCAAGTAACTGTTTTGGAAATACAGTGAGTTTGACGAGAAGAAATGCGGGGTGCCTGTCCTGTAGCCACTGTCCTCTTTCCATGGTTTGGCACCGTTGCATGGGAGGGGAAGCCACCAGAATGGTAGTGGTTAATCTTAGTAGAGTCTTCTAAGGGCGTTGCTGTTGGTTTTCTTCCTCTGCTGCTGTCCAGGGTTGTGTCTACCCTCAGTGCAAGAGTTGCTTCCTCTGGGAGCTCCCTTTCTGCTGTTCAGGTCTCCCCCGTAGACGAACTGGACTTTTTCGTATCATGTGCCTGTTATCGGGGACCCGCACTGAGCAAGGCATACTTTCAGGGTAACAGGGAGGCTTCTGTCTCTGTCTAAGAATGAGCCTATAAGATTCCCTTAAACTTTAAACGTTTCATTGTTGCAAAGCTTTCAGACGTTCAAAGGATAAGGGGTCTTTATATATAATCTGCCACTGCACAGTAAAAGATGTCTTTATGTAAATTAAGATATGCAGTTCCTTTATAAACTGGCTGTACAAAGTCAGCATGCAGAAGATTTTTTTTTTCCTTTCTTCTGTTCAACGTTTCTTTTAGAAGTGCTTTTTAAAAATACTTTTTTGGCTTTTACTAGGATTAGAAATCTTAAGGTGGAGGGTATAGATGAAAAACTGCACCCTGGGCAAAACTGAACATGCATGCCTCCGTACATTTGTTCAAACGCCAGTGTCAGCAGCCTCCCGGGTAACAGCATCCTCAACCTGTCTAAAAAGGGTGACTCAAGACTCTATTACTGTAGGGCCATACTAACCTACTACTGAGAAATACTTTCTGGACTAATTCATGGCCCAAAATCTACTTAATATGATGTACAATAAGCACAAATTACATTAGAACATATAAAAAAGGAAGGCTGTTGCTCAGCAGACTAACCAACACTTTCTCTACAAAGTGGATTCAGCTCATTTACAGGTTACACATCCTGAACCAGATGTTCATTTGTAAACTGTTCTCCATCCTGAAAACCACCTCCTTCCCAATGTTTGCCAAGTAAAATAGCCCAAGCACCAGGGATGCTTGCTTCCACTTGAGGTTTGAAAAAACAGCAGCAGGAGGATGTTACTAATAGAAAACTCATAGATGCTTATCAGTATGTAGATTTTTTTCAGTGTTTGACTGTCAAAAATTGAATTGCATCTACTGGCATTTAAAAAATGTTTAAGACCACTTAGGACTTCAGCCAGCCACTTCCTCCAGCTGTGTGAAGCTCACATGAACTACAACTGCTGAAACATGTACCAGGCCAGGATCTACCATGTAACTGTTTTTATGCCTTAAGTCACGTTTTTATGCCTTAAATCATATTTTTATCTGTTCAAATGGTGGGTAAGTTCTCACCAGTTTTTGCTTTAAGCGCCCCCCCCCCTCTTATTTTTATAAGGGGGTTTTGTGGGTTCTTGTCTAGGATTGTTCACTGTGGATTTGCTCCAAAGATCCTTGAAGTTGGTGGGTGTTAATAGATTTGGGGGTGCAGGTTTGAGGAGAAAAAAGTAGTTACTATGTCTGTTTTCAGTGATTTCTCTTTTGCCAGTGGTAATAAACTTAATTCTGATCCCAGTATGAACTGACAAAAATGTGTCTGGAAGCTGATGAGAATAAGCAGGCTTGTCTCACAAAGCAGGCAATGTCATGAAGCCAAACACGCGAATGACGTGTGGTTATGCAACTCACCACATTCTAGTTCACAAAATGCTTTTTTCTTTACAGAAAGAAAGAAGTTTTTACACAAGGCTACATAAAAACACTGCTGGAATATGTGCAGCACTGGGAGTTTATGTTTTTTTGGTACAAAATTCCAGTTTGTTGAAGCTGGTGCTGCTTACAGGGAAAGGCTGTTTCTGCCAGATAATAAGCCTGATTATCTCCAAAGACTGTTTTGTGTTGGGTTTTTTTTAAGTTTCAAATCAAGTCTTTTTGAGATTCAGAGCAACATGTCTGTTGGTGTGGTAAGTATTTTACCGCATCCTTCCATTCAGGACAAGATGCTTGGCCAGCTTTCATTTGGACACTGCTTCCATACTGGCAGTGATGGGTGCATCACAGTTTGGGATGACGCCGTTGCAAATGTTTTGGCCTGGGATGGGTAGCAAGTTGCAGCTACTTACAGGAAGCTGATGTTGCTTAGATCTGATACTATTCAATTGATCGTAATCTAAAACAGCCTCCCTCTGATTTTAGATGGCAAGCGGAAGGGGAGTTCCATGTGAATTTTTTTCAGAAAAGGCTTTCATCCTCAACACTTTTCCTTCGCCTGCAAGTTCTTTCTTCCCCATTCTTCCCCTGGCTGGGGTACAAATAAACCTAAAAGTTTACTATACACCTTTCAGTTGGTGCCAGCAGCCTGTTGGATATTAGGGTATACCTTTGTACGCTGATGGCCAACTCTTCATAACTGAAGCAAATCAAAACCTTTTATGGTAAATGCCTTCTGTTAAAAGAACTATTTGTGAAAATAGACTTATCTGAAATAAGTGCACCTTTCACTGAATAGTCAGATGGCTACCTCCAGGTTTGTATTTTTCCTGAGCACAGAAACTCGGGAAGGCAAGCTCTCTTCCATTAGTAATTCTGGTCAGACAAACCTTTTGTCACCTGTTTTATTTATTACACTAATTGCAAAAGAAGCCAAAATTCATGTGCTTCAAACCTATATTAATTTATTTCGTACTTCCTATGCTGTGTTCTCCAAAGCAAAACTTTTCTGAAAAGTGCTGGTCAGAAGTTGGAGATAAGTAACGTTATCCAACCTTCAAGAAAAAGGAATGTTCCTCCTACACGTGTAGGTAGAATGAAAATCATTAAAACTGAGTTCTGTACGGACCCCAGACTGAATACAAAGAAAGAGTGAGTAATCTTTGGTTTTCTCCGCAAGCCCCCTTGCCCCCGATTATGCAGCAAAGATATATCCTCCTTCTGCCCCACTTTACTCCGAAATACCTCATCTCCTTTGTGGCCAGAGAGCCAGGGCACGCTTTGCATCATCTTCTAAAATCAAGCAAGTTTCAAGCTTCCTACCCTGCCACCCCCAAAGTTCAAAAGATCTTGCAAGGCTAGGGACATCTAGTGTAAAGGGGTGTCTGCCCCCGATTTAACTAGACACCCCTTTACTAGCCCTTTTTGTCGTACGTGGCCTCAAAGGAGGGCTCGGACCAGACTCCTTCAGCATGTGTTAAGGCAGCTGCCTGCAACCCAGTACCCCAACGGTGGAGTTTTACTGTGGCTTGAAGCGGGCACGGCAGCTTTTTCCCCCCCCTGCCACTCCCCAAATCCTACGCCTGCCCCTCCATCCCTTCCTCCCTTTTCCCCTCGTGCCAGCGCAGGGCTGCTTTTTTGCAGTTACTTGGCGAACCGGGCTGGAGAGGCCGCCCCGTCCGTTTCAGCCCGCTGGCTCCCCAGCCCGCTGG
>NW_010546195.1:2922-3180 GCF_000687285.1 Phaethon lepturus | reverse complement strand
CTGCGGCAGGGTGGTCCCAGGGGGCTGGGGCTGCCCTGCTTTTCCCCCCGCCTGCACCCAGGCAGGGCACCTCACTCGCCCGGTAGCCCTGCTGAGGCCTCCACTGGAGCGAGGGCAGCTCGGGGACAGATCCTGCCCTTTGGCAGGAAGGTAAATCCCATCCGATCCCGTTGCAGTTATGGACGGGACGTCTCAAAGTAAAGTGCGGTGCCACCTGCTGCGAGCCCAGGACCCCTTCCCTGTGCAGGTTGTAGGAGC
>NW_010546195.1:2182-2878 GCF_000687285.1 Phaethon lepturus | reverse complement strand
AGGGGACTGCTGGAGCCGCTCGCTGTGCCCATCGCTGTGGCATCGGGCTGGTGGCACATGAGATGCCAACCCTTGGTCCCCACGCTGTATCACCTGCGCAGCGTGTGCCCGGCAGGCTCAGCGTGGCACCAAAGGCTCTGCTGCGATGCCTGGGATGGGGCCCATCGTAGGGTGCACGTGTATGTCAATTTATTTGGGATGATGTGAGCTCAGTAGTCACACAGACCTTGGCAGAATTTGCAGGGTATGTCTGGGGTGATAGTTTGGGCACCGAAGAGCTGCTGGAGGGGAGTTGTCTGGTTTCCTCCAGACGTCCCATCTTTTCTGGGGGTTGTGTGGTCCCCTGAGGTCTACTGGGAGCCAGAGCCACTCACAAGGTACCTCCTGCGAGTCCTCATCCTCCTCATTTTCCCATTTGGTTCCCTGTTGCCCTCTCCACTCCTCCCCGTAGTGAGGAGCTGGGAGTGGGGTCAGGCAGCAGCACCTCATGGGGTCCCTCTCCCCAGCTTTGCCCTTCTGCCCCCTCACTACAGGCATGTGGGCACAGTAGCAGCCCGGCAGGGGTGGAAAATTCAGAGCCACTAAGGTCACAGGCTGGGAAATGAGATCGGGAGGGAACGTTATCATAATGGCTGGAGATACGAACAGGGATAGAAAAACAGGGAAAGGCGAGTAAACACATGCACATGTGTAGGG
>NW_010546195.1:1447-2151 GCF_000687285.1 Phaethon lepturus | reverse complement strand
AGCTTGTAACCGGAGAAAGCACCTGTGAGCTGCCAGGGTAATGCACAGGCATGCACAGAGGCAGGTGTGGGGAGAGGGGGATGCACAGCCTGGCTGAGCAAGATGCCCGGAGCCTGATGCAGCTAAAAGAAGGGACAGAGCCACCCCAAAGCCCCCCTGCAGCCCCAAACAAATGGATTCCCACAAGTGTGATAACACAACTGGGCTAAGAAACGCATGTGCAGACAGCAGACATGCTCACCCAGAAATAAAGGGGGGAAGAAAAAAAGCCCCCGCACATACACATCTGTGTGTGGACGACGACCAGGTGATGCATGGTGGGATGGTGCCCGGCACATCAGTTTGAACCTCAGAGACTGTTGGGCCTTTAGCTGCTCTCTGGCCATGCTCTCCCCCTTCTCCAAGGGGCAGCATCACCCCTGAGCTGCCCTGGCTCCTCTTCTGGGGCTTCTGGCAACGGTGGGAGGTTTGGGGTGGAGGAGGATGAGGCTCACAAGGGCCGGAGCAGGCTCCTGTGTGTGCCCAGGGAGCCTGAAGCGATGCTGGGTCGAGGCTTGTGCGCACATGTACTGATGAGGAAGCCAAGCTGCACGTCACCAGAAATGTTCCCTTTAGCACTGCCAGGGACCTGAGGGTCCCAAGGGTACTCTGCAGGGGAGATGCAGCACCCCGCGGCTCGGCGAGGCCCGGCGGCTCCGGGAAAA
>NW_010546195.1:1066-1428 GCF_000687285.1 Phaethon lepturus | reverse complement strand
TCCGCGCACCTGGCAGCCAGCCTGCCGTGGGGTGCCGGCTGCAGCCCGGCCAGCTGAGCCCTGAGGTCACACCTCGGCCGTACAGTGATGGTTGCCTCCCCCCGCATGAGCAGACACCTAAAACTTGATGGTGGAGTGCCTGTGCCTCTCCATCCCGCATGGCTCCATCCATCTGCCCTGCAACCTTCCTCGGGCACCATCCTAAAGGGAGGTGGTGATCACCCCAAAAGGTAACCTGGATGGGGACGGTCCCAGGGTGGCCGCCGGCGTGCCAGAGGCTCCGCAAAACCTGTCGGGAGGGAAGGGGAAGGGAGGAAGCCCTGGGGTGGCTTAGCCTCAGGAGAGGGATGACACAAAATGCC
>NW_010546195.1:440-902 GCF_000687285.1 Phaethon lepturus | reverse complement strand
CGGGATTGCGGGGCGGAGGCTGGCGGAAGATAACTGATCTAATCCGGGCGCGCTCAGCCCTGGCTGTAAGGCATAACAAGATTTATCGATGCGCTGAAAAACCTATTAAGTCATTTGATTCTTAGTTTTGGGAGCATGGTTTCCTGGTGGGGGTGGGGGGAGCACCGGTGTGGTGTTCACGTGGGGACATCTTCCCTCACCTCCTCCTAACCCCCCACTAAGGCATCGCTCGTCCTTTCCTCTTGCGCAGCAGCGTGGCTGGGATTTTTCCCCCTGGTTTTGGGGGGGGTGGGTGTGTGTGTGTGTCCCCACACGTGCTCCCATCCCTACGCTCAGGCGCATCTTGGCACGCAGCGCCGGGGGGCCCAGATGCTCCTTTTCCACGCTTTTAATTACCACTGCAAATGCAAATCGCCTCGGCCCCCTGGGCTGTACTGGGGTGCAGATGCCATCCTCGACCCC
>NW_010546195.1:0-231 GCF_000687285.1 Phaethon lepturus | reverse complement strand
GGATGGAGAGCCCCAAATCGTGACAGCCCCAGGCCCCGAGCAAGGTTTGAGGGGGACAGGATCAGCAGACCAGACAGCTCTTCTCCTGGGAGGAGGAGAAGGAGGGAAACGCCGATGTACCCCTGCTCGCCTCCCACCCCCGCTGGTCCCTCCTTGAGTTTCATGACCCCCGAGCTCCTGCCTGGGTCCAAAAGGGTCCGAAAACCCCCGGCGTGGTGGGTTTGCCATCCC
>NW_010546194.1:2142-2404 GCF_000687285.1 Phaethon lepturus | reverse complement strand
CACCCGCTCGCCGCCCCTCGCCGCCACCCGGACGGCAGGGAGAAGGCGTGCAGGGTCAGCAAGAGTTTTGGAAAAAACCCTCTGAAATTCCTTGCGGATGCTTCAAGTTTTTCCAGCTTCTCATTTGTCTATCTGGGTTTTGTGGCGTGCTGCTTTTTCTTCCGCTTCGGGTTGTTTTTATTCTGGGTTTTGGTTTGTTGGTTTTTTTCCCCTCTCCGCCAGGAATGTGACCGGCGAGAAGAGGGTCACGTCGGAAGCGTGA
>NW_010546194.1:830-1786 GCF_000687285.1 Phaethon lepturus | reverse complement strand
TCGGTCCCACGCTTCCCCCATCGCCCCGGCACCGAGCAGCTCGAGGACGGGAACAGCATCGTCCCCGGGTCCTTTGGGGTTTCCAGCCAGCTGGTGCACCCAGGGCCAGCACCCACCCCCAAAAAGGGCTGGATTTTGTCACGGTTCCTCCTTCCCTCCCCAAGGAACCCATTTCTGCTGAGTTTGGCCTTCTGGCTGGTGTCTGTCGAGGGACTTCCCAGCGGCGGTGAGGAAGCCCGGCGCTTTGGTCTCTTCTCCGTCAGAGCAGACCGGCGGGGACGTGCCCTTTGTGGGAGCGCGCGGTGCCGTCGCTCAGCCGGCAGCACGTCCCCGGGAGCCCATCCCAAGCAAAGCCCATCCCAAGCAAAGCCCATCCCAAGCAAAGCCCAGGCCTTTCACTTGGAGAGGCGGCTCCTGCGGACGGAGGCATCTTGCCTGGAGTGGGTTTTTGGTTCAAGATGGCAGGTTTCTGCTCTGAGCAGGTAGAAGAAGGAGTGGAGATGCTCTGCCCCTGTGCCAGCCCCCGCCTGGGGCGAGGACCATCCTCCCGGGGGTTTGCAGCAGGGCTGGCACCAACTGCTGCAGCGCCCAGGACAGACCCTGTCCTCCCAGCCCTCGGGAGCCGGTAAATCGTCTCTCCCGAGCTGCCGGGCTCTCCTTCCCGATCTTCATCCTGGGGAAAACCTGAGGGATCCCACCTCCTCTTCCCCCTGCTCCACGCTGCCGGGATCACCCCAAAAGGAGGATCCCAGGCCTGGAAAGAGGCGCCGGGTGCTCTGCAGAGGGGCTCTGCAGAGGGGCAAGCCGCCTGCCCGCCCTCCCCGGCTTGTCACCCGCGGGGTGCTGACCGCAGTCGGCCAGGCCAGGGCACTGGGCCTGCTGCGGGGGGCAGAGGGTGCGTTTTCCAGGCGTTGGCTGGGAAGATATGGCTCCGAAGGCCTCCCCGGCCCGGGCGT
>NW_010546194.1:0-816 GCF_000687285.1 Phaethon lepturus | reverse complement strand
CCCCAGGCAGGAAGCAGCCGCTGGCTTCGCGTTCAGCCCTAGCGAGGGCAGCACTTCAACGCCGCACGTGTGCAAGTGCCGAGCTGCAAGGAGCTTTATCTCCATTTCTTCCAGCAGTGGGGCTCTCACCAGCACAGAGCACCAACCACAAACGGTCCCAGCCCTCCCTGCCGGAGAAGGCTTGAAGTCACCAGCTCTCTTCATGCGGCATGAGAAATACAGCCTGTCACTAAAACACGCCAGGGCTGACGGCTGGTCCCTTTGACTGCCTTTCCCACCCCTCCTGTCATCTCGATACTTTCCTGTGCTTCATGCACACTCACCCAGAGTAGCAAAAAGGGGCCTGAAAACAGACAACCGTGGTTTCATGGTTATTCATCATCACATGTATCCTGCAAGCTGCAGTGTGCACTATTCAGCGGCGTTTCTGCGGCTAGAAAGGCCACTTCTTTTCCTGGAAGAAGCTTTGGGGGCTTCTCCCGGAGTGTGCTGCTGGGGTAGTGCACCACTGACACGGGCTCGGAGGGGCCAGCAGCCCCACAGCGGGGGACCCGGCAGCGGGATGGGGTGCAGGGAGAAGCGATGCCTGGCCAGGTTCAAGGCTCAAGCGTGGCATGTCTCCGGGGATGTACGGAGGCGCAGGCACCCTGAGGGGCGAGGGCACGCGGCACACTGCTCCCCGGGGGAGCACGGGGTGCTGGGCAGCAGATGGGACCCAGCACCAAAATGCCGCTGGGGTAACTCCGTCTGTTCCCTACGCCGGTGGAGCAGCTGGGCTTGGCCCCAGCCCCTTATCCTGCAACCCCCCCGGCGGGC
>NW_010546193.1:0-15476 GCF_000687285.1 Phaethon lepturus | reverse complement strand
TTCTGAGCGTGCGAGAGATGCTGGCCGGAGGGCACGCAGCAATGGGGAAGGCGATACCATCGTCACCCCTTTCTACGACTCGTGGGCGTACATTTGCTCCTTTTGCTCCTTTGTGCTGAGGATCAGAAGATTTCTTGTTCCTCGATCCCGAAAGTGATGCCAAAAGAGCAGAAAAGCAGCGCACAGCAGAATGCGTGGTCATGTCCTCCAGGACTGGAAGACTTCAGACAACGAGTAGGCAGGTACAGCTCCTGGAGGGAGCTGCGCTCGCTTCGTGCCAGGGTGATTTTGGCCCAAAGATCTCAGCCTCGGGCAGATCCTTCCCTTTGTTTTCATGTTCCTGTCCACAAAAATCAGCTAGCAGCCAAAGGACTAAAAGGCAGCCTTAGCCTCTTCATTTTCCTATTGTGATTTCCCCCCTCTCTAAAGAACAGGAGAGCCCACCAACAACACACAGCAAGCGGGTTTGTCCGCAGCCGTGCCTGTGCTGGGATGGACCCGTGTGCGATCTCGCAGCTAGAAGGCCAGACACCCTGCGGTTTACGTTTTTTGGCAGTGAGATGGCAGTTCCTCTTGATATGCAGTCTGGGGGGAGAGAGTAAAGAGCTAAAAATGCTGCAATGGAAGAAATCCACTGGAATACAGGTGTAAAATTGTGCACATCTGTGGTGCCGGGATGCTGCAGGAGCATCCAGAGGCATATTTTCTAAACCAAAGCACAAACTTGTGTTAATGCAACACCTGCCAGTACACAGCTAATGAAATCTGGTTGACATTTCTGTCACCTCCGGGCTTTTGAGGGGAGAGATGCTTGTTGTTTTCTGTTTCATGTGCTCGTAGGTCTTGAGCTAGCATTTGTGGAAGCCAATGGAGGACCCTCCTCTGTCTTCGGTCATCCATTAACCAGGCCCAAAGAGACAACCGCAGCTGAGATTACCTCATGGCGTCTCGCCTTTGGAAACTCATGGGTGTCTGGCAGGTTGTAGTTGCTTCTTGCTGAAACAGTGATGGCTGAAAGTATGCCAGTGTATTAATACACTGTATTATTTACAGACTTGTTCGCTGGGCCAAGGTAAACACCCAGCAACTGAGTCACCTCAATCTGAACTTTTCTCTTGCTTTGAAATTTCACTTTACGTTCTCACAATATCTACCACCACTGCTGTGTTTATTCAGTTTTCTGCATGCCTCAGATTAACCTACACTTCTGATTTTTCACTGTCAACACAGCCTCACTGACAAATGGCAGCTTCCACGCCCAGTATTATCCATTCTTGGAAGAATGACTAGAAGAGCGCTCTGAGGCCAAAGGAGGCGATGCCAGGCCTGTTTTCTCATTTGCCTTTACTCAAGGCACTGCCATTGATTCTCTTCCACTTACAGAACTATTGTTGTCTGGGAATTTTGCATGAACTAAAAGTAAAAGCAGCAGAACCATCCCCAGTTTCTGAAGGAAAGGTGCTCTAGGTTAGATGCTAGCACAAGGCCGTATTCAAAGTGCAGTGATATGCTCTCCTTTGCCACCAGTGGAGTATGGTGGGCAACTGGGCACAGTCTGGCTTTCTCATCAAAACCATCCAAATTCATATTGTGACTTAACCCCAATTTTCATTCAGGCTTGGACTCCCACTGTAGTAGGTACCTTGCAAGTATGCATATGGGAACCTTCTGGTTTACCCACCGTTTCTGATCTGAGGTCATCTTATTTTAGCCTTCCTTGAAAAGCCCTGCGGGACTTGTTTAGCTGCATTTCTGTTGCACAACCCAGAACAACTTCTAAAAGTGTGCAAACACAGGTAACATGCAAAAATCATGTAGGTTTTGAGTTTGTTTTTAAAACCTAGTTTGAGCACCATGACATAAAGACTGAAGTGTAGGACAGTTGATGGAAGGACAAGGAACAAGATTAAAACAGGAAAGGAGGAAAAGAAAGATGACAGAGGCCCTTTAGATACTACGTTGCATTAATTATACTTGAATTACATCGTAAAAAGAGAAAACAGTGAAATGCTCCGTCCCAGCAATGGGAAGTTGAAGCACGTGGAGGTTTTGTGACATACCCATTGCCACCCAGGAAACCTGAAGCAAATGCAGCAATAACCCTTGCCTGTGAGTGCCTTGATTGTCCAAATGCTTCTAACTTGCTTAATACATCTTTTCAGTCTCCAGGGGATATGACTGTGGGTCAGGATCAGCCCTGCCAGGGCTGTAAAGTCCATCAGTATGGCTAAGATTCAGAAAACTATTACAAAGTGTAAATATCTTTGAGGATCTTGGCTAAGTTAGTAGTGGAAGGGAGAGTAAGCAAAGAGGACTAGCTATGCTAATATTTGCGTTAAGCGTTTGAGCCTGGATGTGCTTGCAGACGTTTGACAAGGCAGAGATAAATGCTTACGCAGCCCTGGGCCATTGCTCCTGACCAGTTAGGTCCCAGGGTTACCTGCAACCAGCAGCAGGACCAGTAGTGCAGCTTGGGCCAAGCTGGCAAACGCCTCATCCTGTGCAAGTCGATAGCAAAACCCGTTCAGCAGAGCTCAGGTTTTTCCCAGGATGTTTTCTCAAGGTTTTTCTGGAATGCTTTGTTTTCACAGGTACATGTTTCTTCCGCCTTCAGTCTGGTACACAACTGGGGTAGAAAAGTAAAGTTTTAGCTTCAAAGACTTTCCTCTCCTTACCTATTTCCACCACCAGTTGCTGTCTGTCACCAAGTAGAAGGAATACTCCTTTGTACCGTATGACCGGGATAGATTTTTCCTTACTGCTTATATTCTAATGTAGTACTTGGAAAAAAAGCAGCATTCCAAAAGCAGCATGGTGTTTTTTAAAAAATACGGAAAAATAAAATGACATTAACAAGATCTTTCAAAAGAAAATATGTATTTGTCTGTCAACTTCATGTGCCAAAAATGCCATCTTTTTTGCCAAAAACTTTACACCTCCTACGAGCTCAGAATGTTAGCAGACCTAGAAATGTGCAATGAGGCCATCCTCCCCACCACAGACAACTTTGTTCTGTGCATCATATGTGACAGTTAGGACTATGTATTAAAGACCGGTACATTAATCTGAACAAAAAGTAATTTAAGCTGAAATGGGTAAAAATGAGCAGTTGAGGTTCAGCGCGATAACATCTCTGAAAATCAGGGCCACAATTTCCTTGAACTGAGTATGAAGAACTAGTGAAAGTTTTGCACCTTTGCTTCTTTACCTGTGAAACAGCGCTAATGCTGCTGGTTCAGCTCTGCAGAACACACCGTGTAATAACAAGTGCCAAGGATTAGCTCAGATACAACAATTCCCAAAGACTAACCTATACGTTCATCTAAAGACATGCTAGCCTTCCCAGAGGCAGCCTCTGGTGTGAGAAGTGCTTTTGCTAGGAAACTAGACTAGTCATGAAAACAACAACAAAAAACCCCAAAACCCAACAAAAAAACCCCAAAAAGGGAAAACTCTTCTTAGTTTATGAATTAATAGTGTTTTGTTGTATCATTTGAGTGTAAAGCTGTGGGCGCTCAGGGAACGTGACCTCAAAACCAAAAGGAAGAGGTAACTGCCAGGTCTTGCCAAACCCACTTCTCACAAAAGGCAGGCGAGGAAGGCCGGGAGGAGCTCTCTTAAAATATCACTGTTCCCAAACTTTGCTCTCACAGATCTGCCTTTCTACATGAATAGATGTAGTTATTGCTTAGTTAATGGCTGCCCAGCAGAAAGGAAAAGCCCTGCTCTCTTTCCTTCTCCTGCTTGTTGAAAGTCCCATTTACACACAGTTCAGACTAGCACTGGGGGAGGATGGTTTTCTTTGCTAATTTTCCTCCCTAGGGTGGGTAATGATTTCTCAGAGCTAATATGTCCTGACAGATGCAGTCACACTGGTGCTCGCACTCTGCATCTTTGTTGGCCAATCGGGGTCATGGTTTGGAAAGCTGATCTCTTAATCATTTTATCTGATGGATGTTGCCTACTATAAATTGACAGTTGTTTGAAGTACCGATATTGACCTCTTCTGTTCTCGCTGATGCGGGAGACAGACTTTCTGTGGGGCTCAGTCAGCCAGAGACCAGGGTATATGTGGTAGCGTAGCTGTTTGACAATTGTTTTATGGATATAAAATGGCATTTGACTTTGTTTGTCCTGTTGGTAATTGGCAGACACCAAAGCTCTGCATGGCAGAAGTCCCCCGTAGTATTGCACGTCCCACCTTCTGTAGGACTTTGAACTTGATGAACAACAGATCATAGGCAAGGGTTTACCATTCAATGCTCTCAGCAGACAAGGGATTGTGATAGATCAGAGCGGCTAACAAGCAGTAAAAAGCCAACATTTTCCCAGAATCCAAGTGTTCCCTTTAAGTGAAATTATTCCCTATAGCTATAAACAATGTTAGTCTTTACATTTATGTACTAATGTTATCAAAAACAACCTAGAGCATGTGCTAGGTGCAAGTCAGTAGCTAGAAAAAGTGTCTCTTGGCTCTTGCCCTGTTCCATACCATGTTCAGTTTGCAAGTTGACTGTTCAAAGCTTCCCAAAAGACAGAAAGCAGAAGAAGGGGAATAACCAGAATGTAACTGTTTTCTTAGCGGTAGAAACCGGCTGTACTCTACATGAATCATGCCTTCCCTTTTTCTCTCCTCGCCAGTTCAATTTTACTACTAGAGCCTTCTCCTGAAGCAAGTTTGCACAAGGTGAGATGCCTGTGGCCTTATACTTAGTTTGCCCGGGAGGTGGTGGAGCCGGGACAATGCGCCGTCGCAGGGAGCTGCGCCCATCGGTCCCTCCTCCGAGAGGTGCCCGGGCTGGCGCTTGCTGCAGCAGGGTGCACGGGGCCGAGTGTCTGGGTGATTCCTCCAAAAGTGCCGCCGCCCAGAGTCTCCGCAAAGCTCCCCGCTGGCGCTCCCTCCATCTGGGAGGTCCCTCCCGCTGCTGGGGGCACGGCAGAGCTCCCTTGCTCTCTGGGTTGCTGGCATGGGGCAGGGCCAGGAGCTATGCAGTAGCTTTATGGCCAAAGAAGTGTCCTGGGGAAGGACGTGCAACAGGGTCCTGATAATCCCACTGCGGCACAAGTAGCCATATAAAGAAGATTGACAGAGAAGGAGGATCTAAATAGACGTGTGGATATGGCAGGATTTTTATGATGATTAGCTTGAATGGCTCCACAATGTGAAATCCTACCTGGCATTAATGGACTTTTACATAAAAATTAAAGTAATGTTTAGCACAGACAGGAAAGGATAAGAGTTGAGATCTGTGCTGTAGCAGCGAGGTCGATGATGTAGCAGGAGCTCCGAGGCTAAACCGGGACTGTTTGGGGCACTGTACGCTCCCTTTTTAGAAGTGTGAAAATAGTGGAAACAGTGCCTGAGAAGACGAGCCAGAAATATGTCATTTACATTACTGAAGCAAATTAATACCAGGAGTTATTCTTCCCTTACAAATAGGCCTCAAGAGATTGATCTAATTAATTAGGTTTTGGCTGTACAAAACTGACCCTTCTGCCTCCAAGTCACCACAGCAGGGAGATGACTGAGTGCAAAGGGTGAAATAAATGGAGCTGTGTCAAGAGAGCAAAGCTGGAGTACACACCAAGCCTGGGATTCGGGCCGAGGGCATCCCCTAGGACCCGTAATGATGGGGTGCAGGTGGTAACTAGGGTCCCTCGTGAGCACTCGGGGCAACGAAGCCTTAAAACAGTCGTAACGGCAGCTGATACAGCAAGGTGTGGCATGGTGGAAATCACTGTTCAAAGCATACAAGTGGCTAGAGCATTTCTGCTGTAATTCTACAAGAAATACAGAAATCATTGCTTTGAATAGTTAAAATTGTAGGCTGACTGAGAAAATGACTAACCTTTAAAATAGTCAAAAGCGAGCGGCTGCCCTTTGCTGCAACGGCTTCGCCTGTTACTCCTTATTCTGGGGAAACAGGATCTGAGCTGGTGACAATTTATTTGTGGGTGCAGGGCAACGACATGGGAGCACGTCTCAAGAGACTGTAGAGAGAAGAGAAAGATCAGGCTTTGGGGCTGTTTGGCTAAATTCTGTTTGACGTGAGACTTGAAGGCTTTTCTGCTCACCTTATCCACAGAGAGCCCCAGGCCCGTGGGAGCAAAGGGAGAGGTCTCGCAGCAGGGCTGGGGCATGCCTGGCTATGGGTACCCTAAGGCAGCAACGTTTGACCCCACAGACCACTGAAAAATCTCTTAATCTTTGTGCTAGAGAGTAGGGATGAACCTTCTTACTTTATTTTGTGTATTATGAAAGATTATCATGACACCAGCAGGAAAGGGCCATGCGAAGTGGGGCACAAGTCTGATTTCATGGTACGCTGATAATGCTTAATTAATTTTGGTATCACTGGATGCCCCATGCATTTACACCTATTACTAAGCATTTTTAATGTTTTCCATCATTGGTACAAAGCATGATCTAACTACTACCAAAATAAATTACTTGTAGTAGAGATTTCACTATCTTTGTCTTGTACTTTGGCTAAGCATGAGTGAGAGCAGTATGATCTATGGTTCCTGGAGCTCTTAATCAACTAGTGAACACGCAATTTCCTTAACACCGCCTTCTCATCCCATTAATCAAGTTTTGCTTGTTGTTATTAATTGTTGTTAGTGTAAAGCTTTTTTATTCCTCCTGGAGGTATCAGGGCCATAGACCTTAATTCATCAACTCGTTGTTTTACAGCTATTTCTGCTAGGAAGCATCACACAAGGACATTGCACAGGGGGAGGGATGAGGAGTGTCTGTACAAAGGACTCAGTGAAGAGTGCAATGGGGTTTAGCTGTTGGGGCTATGAAGAGGTATGTGGATAATTCGGGCATGTTGACCTCAGCTGAGAAGAGTACAGACGTTGCTGACTGAACCAATTTCTGGAAACTGTGAATTTGGATTCAGGGGAGATTTATTGAGGTTTCTCTATGAGCTAAGCAAGGAGAACTATGACCAGAGCAGATGTATAAAAGCAATTTTGCAGAGTAAGCAAGAGGATGGCATAGCCGCCCAGGGAGTTGCACTGTGATCTTTGGGCTGAGCTTTGCAAAGCGTGACGGCAGCACATTACCTCCTGCGTGGGGCAGAAATGACTTTACTTACACATAACTTAACGTTTTACCCGCTTACTCACCAATTGATATGTTATTCCAAAACAGTGGATAAAGTAACTTTGAAAGTCCTGGTGGATGCCCAAACAAAATAAGCAGCTTTAGCAAGTGTACTGCAAGAGCACAACCAGTGCTCGTACAAATACTAGCAGACGGGAATAATGTCTGTAAGTAGGTAATAATGTCTGTAAGACAGTAAAACTGTCGGCATGTTACCTCGTGTCTGTTAACGTCTGCCAGCACTGCCCAGTCTCCTGAAACCCCCCATCTCACCCCAGCAGCAACGTATCCGTAGAACAACACTGAGCAGTTTGGCATTTGCGTGACGTGGACAGTCCCCCCGGGGGTGAGGAAATCTCCGCGCCCACGTTGCTCCGGATCGCAGCGCCCAACGCCCAGTGCCCGTACAGCTCCACACTCTGCTTTCCAAGCAACCAAAAGCCAGAAGAAGGATGGACGTAGGTGCGGCGGGAGGAGGCACCCGCCCTGCCTTCTCACGCAGCTCCTTCACCGGAGCAGCCAGAGCTGCGAGAATTAATGTATCCCCACTGCTATATTCTGCAGTTTCTGTTTCGGCTTAATTTCTGTCCTGTGCTAATTATAAATAGGAGCCAGCAGAAAAGAACACATTGGGCAGCAGCTCAGTTTTGTTAATTAGAGTTTTCTCTTTAAAACTGAGGTGGATCTGGGAGGCAGAAGGCACACGGGCGTCCCCCCTCGCCCCCGCAGCCATGTGCGCACGTGCAGGGGCACCACCTCCCCTTTCCCTGCCCGAGTCTGGCGTCTGTGGAGTTTTGGACTGGTTGCATGTATTCAAGTGCAGTTTATTAAAAAAATGTAATGGATAATGTAATTGTAAAGCTCTCACTTTAGAACAAGTTAATGCTACTTCCTTCAATGCTGTGTGTGTGTTCTTTTTTCCGTTTTAGCTATGCCAATGTGTCTCTGAAAAATTTCTCTTACAACTGTTTTTCATCTGAATCAGTTTTTAATCTATAAAATAATTAAAATAAATAAATAATTAATAATGATTTTTTAAAAGCCATGTTTTTTTCATACTAAAACTGTGTACAAAATCAGGCAGAGTTAGTATATGTGACAGTCAAACAGATTTTAATGGACAAGTATTTTAAAGTGGTGTTGTGGTTCTTTGCAATCATTCCTTCTGGTGCATTTTAAAAGCTCAAGTGCAATTTTCTAAAAAAGAAAAAACTGTCTCCAAATTTTTTTCCCTATGACCTCAGAACAGTGGTGAAGCCAGATCTGTTCTCTACTTCTGCAGGTGCTGACTGGCTGGGAACCTCAGCTGCCACAGGTGCTAATTCATGCTGTGGTCTATAAACTTACACAGAGGCACCATAAAACATTAATTTATCGCTGCATTAAAGCAGGTATTTGAGAAAATAAACAAATGAACAAAGGGCTTTTTCACATTTGCACCTATGCTCTTTTACACCAGTGTTGTGCTGGAAGGGACTGAAAGCTTGGACAAGTTTACATTCTCAGCCCCAAGAATTCACAGGCTGCCAGGAAGCTCATCTCCTTCTTCATTGCTTAGTCGTGAGGCTTCTCTAAAGTTCTAATTTCTCCAACTTTCCAGACATGCGAATTTTCGAGGCTAGACAAGAGGTAAATGTCTCTTGCAGAAAACAAAGACACTTTTGAGGAAGAAAAACTTCAAAGCCATGGAAGCCACGGCCTTCTCTGCACCATAGAAAGAGCAAAAGGCATCAGAAAAAACAATTCATCTTTTCTCTTTTGGAGAGCACAGACCATGTCTTGTGAGTCTCGCTGAACTTCAACCTCAAGTTAAACTGTGGGACGGGGAAGGCAGCAGACTCTGCTGTGGGGAGGAAAGCTGTGACTCAGGACCAGGTTTCCTAGAGCCAGGGTGAAGAATGTCCTCCTGGAGAGCTCGTTGGGACGTGCTACAGGCAGATGTTTAGCCTCAAGCCGAAGACAGCACACGGGCACGAGCACACCGTGCCTCCTGATTACTGGGAGGAAGCGGGACCGGCCACGCAGGCTGGGGTTGCTGTCCCTGGCAGGTGATGAGGCAGCTCTGACCCCACCGATGTCCCACTGGTGAGATGAGCCAGGCCAAAATGCAGGTCGTGTAGATTGACCAGGGCCCTGGAGGAGGCCACGGTACAGCAGGGATGGGACTGTGCTTGGAGATGTGGGAAAAGGACCAACTCATTAGGTCAGCAGAATGAAGGAGGAGAGGAAATGCAGCAAATGCAGCAAGAATGATTTTGGGCCATGAATTGAAAACATAAACCAACAGTGGGGGTTTAGGTATGACTTTTGCTTAAGGACAATGTTTTAAATATTGCGTATGTCTTAATTCATTGTTTGCCCTTGAAAACTCAGGGAAATGCTTCAAAATAGTTCCAAAGGGATTTTTATTCTTTCCTGGTCTCATTCACCACTGCTCTTTAGTTTCCCTGTTTCCACCGAAGACCTGAAGGGACACAGAGCCACTCACGGGACCAAGATGGCACACCAAGCCTTACGGTAGCTGGGGCTGTGAGGTGGAAGGAGGGGATGGCTGCGAATCGTGCTGCGTGCCAGCTCTGGGCTCACGTCGCGCCAGGATTATTGTCTCTCCATGCAGTGAAAAGGGCTGTTCAAATCTCAAGCCTGATGGCATGCCAAAAATCTGTGCTTGTTGGGTTTTTTGTTTGTCGTGAAAAATGTGACACGACTTTTCCATTCCTGCAATTATTTTCTCTGGGGAAGTCCTTATCTGCAATAAATAAACCCCAGCCTTTTGAGTTTACTGCGTATTTATTTTTCTTGAATTCTTCTAGTTTTACAACTTTGCTACTTAATTACTGCTTCATTAGGTGAAAAAGCCAAGATACAGCTGTTAGTGGAAATGCAGCAGGCTTTTTTCAAAGGCAGATGTGCCAATGACTACTGTAAAGGAATACATACATGTTCATGTCTTTCTGCATTTTCTGTAGTTATTTGAACAGGTTTTGCATTCGCTTTCTCTAACTTTAATGGCTACAGGTTTGCATTTTCTAAAAATCAATAGGTTTTTTCCTGTTTCATGTCTGTTGGGTGTTACTTTCTAGATTCTTTAAAAATGTAAGCAGAAGCTGAAAATTTCTCCATATTCTACGACCTATTGGGTGAGTATCATATTGGCCTTGATCCCATGCTCCCAAAAATAAGAGCTTTATCTTTTATTTCAGTGGGTAATGGATCAGGCCAGTATTCTTCTACGGGACTGTATTGATTAATTTTTCCAAGCTGTACTATGTCACAATAATGTCAGTAGGGTATAAATAGTGTTAATTTCAACTAAGATAGAAACTTTAACCCCTGTCGATAGATACAACAACTAACATAAAGAAGACTTAAATCTCCAGTAGGTCCTTGCCCTCGTTTCCACAACATGTATCTATCCTTCTATAGTTTCAAGGTATACAGGTTCTTGCAAGTGCGGAAGATGGGCATGCAAATGAAGTCTCAAATCTGAGAGAGATTACTTCTTGCAGGATTCGTTGTACGACCCCTATTTAGCATCAGGTCTTGTAGGTTTTGTGAGATTTTAGACCTTGCCTGAGTTTGACTTTAGGCAGCAAATATAAAAGGGAGGGAGCAAGGCATGGACTAGGGCTGGCCAGGGTGGGTATCTTTAATTTTCATAGCGTAACTTCATTTACGAACACTGCCAACTTTCTGCTGAAAACAAGTGCTTCCAAAACAACAATTTTGCAGCTTTACAGCGGAAAGAAATTACACTTTCAATCAATGCTGGATTTTTAAGAATACTTAAGACCTCTTTTAGGACTGCGTTGTATGAGAAAGTCTTCACCTTCAAAAACCTGTTTACTCTACCAAAAATATTTCCTACACCTCTAATTTATTTATGCTAATGCAACCAGAAACAGAATGTGGTTATAATAAGGTGGAATCCCTTTAAAAAATAAAAGGATTCTGTTCTACAGCACTGCTCTTGCTAATAATTTCCAAATTAAATTTACATAACAATCTTTCTTTTCAAGCTGCAACATTCTGGTTAAGCTTTGTTCTGCAAGTATTCTGAAACAGTAATTTAGTCGTCAGTTTTGGGGCTGTGGAAGCATAATTAGGTTTATGCAGCTAAAGACATGTCCACATGCCTCTGTGGGAAATTAGATGAAGGGATGTGCTGGGTTGGGCTAAACTTGCCAGAATTCAGCCTAGAAATTCTGGAGCAAGCCTGAATATCTCTGTAGTCATACAGTATACTGAAAATAGGCTTTCCTGGAGTTGTAGCTATGGTATTGCTAAATGGTAAGGAAATGCATTCATAAGCCATAAAGAATAAACATTTTCATTATTACTGTGCCCTTCTAGAAAAGTTCTTTCCTGATCAGGGGAGCTTCATTCAGATGAGGCTAATGGGCAAGCATGTCTTGCTGATACTCCAAATAGCTACTGTCTATTCACATCTTAGAAGTCAACTGACCCGAGGCCCACCAGTAATGTCTACCGATACCTCATGTTAGCAGGTGAACATCCCTGACACCTCTTTGTTTTATGCTTTCTTCACGTATTTTTCCCCTTAGTCTGGAGCATCCCACCTCCGGAGGACGAGGGACACCCGCCCGAGTTTGGTGTGGTGGGCCCCAGCTGCATGCTCCAAAGATACCAAACCAAGGCCCGAGGGTTTGGTGGCCGCTGTGCAGTAAAATCAGGGTGCTCACACCTCAGATCTCACAGTTGCAAAGCGTCGCAAAAGCAGAGCCGGTGCCTGAGCTGTCAGCCAAGGAAAGGCAATTCCCGGTGGGCGAGAGGTAGCACCTCTGGCAGGGTATGGCCAGCGTTGCCTTGGGGGGCTGGCATGAGGACATGTGCAGCGCAGCTCTTGCCTTTGCCTGGTGGGGGACTGTTTGTACCTCTTGTATGGTGAAAAAGAGAACAACCTGATCCATACAAACTGGATAGGAGAACCTCTTCCCATATCTGACTCGCCCCATGCCGTCTGGAATGTTGCTTCCTATTTAATCTAACAAGAACAAACTCATCGGCGTACGTGCGCATACATCTGTCCCTGCCAGGGGTTATACAGGGCTGGGCATATAAAGCTGGGTGAAGAAAGGGAAACGCTTCTGAGGGGTATCTGTGTTTCTAGGCCACCATTAGACAATGAATGTGCAAATGAGCACAACAAAGTAAATATAGCAAACCAAATTTGAGTCCTGTTCTCTTCTGTAACCTTAAAAGAGGTTGTTTATTTCTCTAGCTCATACCTTCTAGAAACAAGCCCCTGAATTTTAAATGTAGATACCTAGGCAACAAGGCATGACGCAGATACTCAATAAAACTCAGGCCTTGCCTTTCCCAGATTTTTTTTAATGTGTTGGCTTAGGTTGTGTTGGCCAAGTTCTATATTCGGAAGTGAGAGAATAAATATTATTACTGTACAGACAGTCCATAGAGAAGGAGAGGGGAAGGACCTGATACAAGTGTTCTTGCTCTTTGAATTATCACACAGCCCAGTGTGAAATGTCACCCCAGAGTTAGGCTGGCTCATGCTTTCTGGACAAGGCCACTAGCTTTTCTGTCTCATCTGTTAGATGGCTGAAGACATGAACTTTATTCCCACCTTGGAAAAGGTTTCAGCTGCCAGGGAAAAAGGCCCTGGCAATTATTCATCACATTTTATTTACAGGGCTGACCAGATGCAGTCCTGCTATCAACTCGAGAGAGCTATTAGGGCAAACTTCGCTGGCTGTACCTCAGCTGTACCTAATGGCCCAGCCACGGCAGGAGCGAGCCCCTTGCGTCCGCGCGGCAGGAAGACCGCCTGCCGCTCGGCAGCGTTAGCCGGGCGGATGAGCTGTATCGCTACCGGCAGCGCAACACGTACGGGGAGTAAGGACTTGCTTCCCAAGGAAAGCAGTAGCTGGCCACAGAACAGCTACTTAAGCAGTGATCTGGTTTCACTTGTTTTTGGACCTCCAGGTTTGCTCCCTTTATGGTAAGTGAGTGATGGATCCCCAACTACATGTAAGACAGCTTAATTTTTTCCGCTTCCAGGCACTATCAGCCTCGGTAACGCCAATTTGCAGCCAAAGTCAGTCACTTTTTCTGTTGATTATCGCTTTGCCAGACAAACAGCCAACTCTAGAGCTTGTGCAGACTTCGTATAACCTCCATAAAACCAGTTTTTAATTGGCGAGCAGGTGTCTTTCTGCATACATTTCTCACGACTGCGACCTTAGGCGAGTGCTCTGCATTCCTCCTTCTTGCATTTATACGTGACCCCGATTAATTTGTGAGAGCTCAGGTCCAAAACGTAGCAGAAAATGTGTTTCTGGTGAAGTGCCCTCCAATAAGCAGGGTGAAGAGAGGATGCCCTGGGAGCAGCGCTCCCTCGAGTACTAATTCCCACCCGCAGTAGCTCCAGCATCAGCTTTTCAGCCGAAACAAACGGGGCTCAGGCCCTTTGGTCTGCGGGGGGACTGGGGACCGTGAGGGGCTCTGGGCAGCACACAATGCCGTTTAAAAATACTTAAGGACTACTTTGCTGCTTTGTAGAGAGGGAAATAGGGTGGCTTTTCAGAACTGAGGTCTCTTGGGGGCTTTCTAAGTTTAGCTGCACCTACATAATATATATATGGTGATGAAAGCTGTTCTTCCAGAGCCTGTGAGCTCTTGTTTTCTGACGTGAAGGCAGACGTAAAAGAAGTGCGGAGGGAAAAGCGTAGCTCTTCGAGTCTTGCCGAGGACCCGATTCCTAGTGGCAGCAGCAGTGTTACGTGCGTGACATCGCTGGGGATTTAAGGCTACTGTCAGTGGCCTTAAAAACGACAACGCAAAGAAGAAAAAAAAAGCGAGTGCAATTGGACTAGGCAGCAGTGAGGGGTGCGGGAGGAGGGGTAAGCCTGTGGGGCCGGGGGGTACGTCTTCGGTGAAACCAGGGAAGAGTTTTGGATGTTCCAAAGAAACTTTTTGACCCGAGTGAGGGACTGCACCCAAGAGAAAGTCCAGACGGGGCCCCACGGAGAGAGATGCTCACGGTGGGTGAGAAGGGTGCTTCCTGGGGTTCCTTCCGTGGGGCAGTGCCGAACGGCTCCCAGCCTTCGGGGGGCTTCAGGGGCCAGGGGAGGCTTTCAGCGATCCGCAGGGCGCAGAGACCAAAGGCTGAGCAACTGAATTATGCACGCTCGCATCCCCAGATTGGAAACCACTCTGGCCCATAGGTCTTTTAGACGGGAACGTGCCGAGAGGGCCCAAAGCCGAGCCCAGCAGTGATAAGAAAACGACTCAAAACACGTACTCGCAGGGTGCCTCTTTCCTCAGAGAACACGCAGGCTGCACGCAACGCTGGGCTGCAACAAGCAGAGGAGAAGAAAGGTTGACCGGGAGGCCTTTACGGCTGACAATTAAAGTAAGAAGCAGCAGGTCTAACACATCGGCCATCTGGTCACTGCTGAGTGTTGTGTAAAAACTGTAAATCATGAGGAAATTGATTTGCCAGTGGTAAATTACATTGTATTAAATAGTAAACTACATTCCGCAACGTCACATGCCAATGACAAAATGTGCCGTGGCCTCCTCCATTTCCTTCCAAGACAGAAAAGCAACTATTCTTTCACATTGCCTAACTAACCATCTTATCTCAAAGTTTGCACGATGTGGCTGTGAGATTCCCCTGCTCCCCTGTGCACGTCTCCCAGCCTGGTCTTGGGATGCTTCCCCAAAACAGCCTTTTCTAGAAATCTCTAGACTTGTGAGCCCTCAGAAAGGCTTATTGCAGTCTGGGACCTGTTCATTGTTGGCTTGTACCTCTCTAGGGGGAAGAGGAAGCCAGCGAGAGGCACAGTCTAATTCTGCCCCTTTGTTTTTTGCAGCCAAAGTCATGTTGGTGCTGTGCTGGCAGCGTGGGATAGCTGTCCTAATCCACAGACAACTCAACCAGTGGCAATCACTCAGGAGAAAGCAAAAGGGAATCCTTAATCTGTGGATTATCTGGGCTTTTAGGCGGGATGATCCCCAAGCATATGAAATTCTTCAATGCATTTTTCATCGTGGAACAATAGAGGAGATTCCTTTTCCTACCCCACGTAACCTATTTCTGTGATAGACTCAGCTTTGTATTCTGTGATATTCTCCTCAAAGGTTTCACCCAGAGGTAAGGGCTGCCTGCAAGGGAATACTAAACTGTTGATCAACAGGCCTCCCAAGCAAATTTTGGAAGAGCGGCCATAGATCCGTGTACTGCTAAATGAAACTCCCAGGCGCTTTTTAAAAAGTTTCAGATGCTTTCAGTCACCTAGTTCAGCGCTGATGCAGCCAAGGTGCCAACTTCGCAGATCTGAAGACCACTTATTTTATTTATTTTATTATTTTATTTATTTTA
>NW_010546192.1:1482-6515 GCF_000687285.1 Phaethon lepturus | reverse complement strand
CACCAGCCCAGCCCGAGAGGCCCAGCTCACACCCCGGCTAGGAGCATGGACGGAGCAGATCAAGACAGAGGTTGGGGGCTGATGCTGCTGAGCTCCCTCTGCAGCGTTCAAGCTCAACATTTCAGTGTCCGGGGAAACTACTATTGGCACCTCCAGCAAAACATACTGTAAAGCCCAAATCAGCAACCACTACAGAACTGAAAGCCAGGACGAGACGTGTATGAAAAAAAAGCAGAGTTGGAAGTGTAGAGAGACAGCTTTTTTTCCTGATGGGGTTTGACACACAGAAGTAATTCCCTGCTCCTCCCACAATGCACATAATCTCCTACAGGAATGACAACAGAATAACTAGGTAGACTGCAAATTTTTATCTGGTTTACAAATTTGGAAAGATGGAGAGCAGGGAGAGAATCCATCTCTTTATTCCACAGGCATGAGCAAAGCCACAGTAAGGAGAAAGCAGTGAAGTGGTCTAACTTCCAAGACAGCTACTTTTCATTTTTTACATCAAAAGATGTCACTTGCAAGAGTCAAAAGATGCAGATTTTCAGCAGCAAACAAGATTTACCAATGAATGTAATGCACAAAAACTTCTGCCCCCACCCCCATTCCCCACCCCAAGGGCCAGAGATCCTACACAAGGTGGTAGGGTCACTATATACTATTTGGTATAAACACCACTCTAAAAATTATCACAGGATAGAGCTCTGCCTATCTCTTTCCAATGCAGGACTATCTTTTAAAGTATATGCTGGAGAGTCAAATCCTGGATATCTCCCTATTGCTACTAAAGGTACTGCTTCTCTCTTGATCCTTTTGATCACTGCAAGCAATTTTACTTTATTTGAACTTCACTGTTGCCCAGGAACTGAAGCATTACTTGCTATGAATTTTCATGTTCAGTAAGTATTCTGGTGACAATCACAAGACAACCTCCAAAAAATAAGTTAGTACTTTCCTCTGCCTGTAGCTCTTGTAAAAGCCTATGCGTTCAATCCCATAGGAATTTCAGATGACTGAAGCATTGTATTTCCCCCAGGTATAATAACCACTGCTCTTAGATGTCAGCTGAACACTAAGGTAAAGCCTGTTTCCCATCCCTTTCCCTAAGCATTTGGCCCCTATTTAACATTAAAGCTCTTGGCATACTCCTCACTGGGCAGTCTTAACCATCAACACAACATGAATAATAGCAAACACTTCATTAGAGCTGAAATATGAATTTTAATCTATACCAGCTCTTACTGACATGATTTATTAAAAAAAGAGAACAAGCATCCAAAAAATCATAGACAATAAAGAAACAGAGACTGTCCTTTCAACATCTGACTTTGTATTTTACGAAGGGTGACGCTCACTAGACTGAAGTTGTTCGGACTGCCCTTCACAAAGACCAGCACCGCATTCATCCTCCTGGCTTTCAGAGAACGAACGGTGCTTTCTTTAACAGCACCATGCCTCTTCAACTCTTTACTGCCGTAAGAAATCAGCTTGATAAACATGTCAAGTCATACAGAACCTTTTAAACACATACAATTCAGCCTGAAGTGTTCCTCTTCCTCCTTTTCAACTACGTACAGCAAACTATTCAGTTATCTAGTATGTCTTCATCAAAAGCCTTGAAAAATAAAGGTAACAAGAAGTACTGTGGAAGGAGAGGAAGGTTTTCTTGCCATTTCCCTAGACACAATCAAGGGAAGCACTACAGCAGGCAAAACTTTTGTGAAGCAGCAATGGACTATACGTACCTCTCAGCAGCAGCAAGATGCTGGCTCTTGAAGCGGCAATTACTTTACTACATCAGGTATCTATACAGCTTCAAATTCTGCTAGAGAATGTACAAAATGTGACATGTAGCTATGCTTAAATTGGAGAGGGGCAGGGTGTCCCCACAAGAGGGAATATTCTGGTGCTGTGACCGAGCCCAGGAGAAAACCAACAGGGCAGGAGGTAGGGCAGGAGGGTGTCTTAACCTGCGCAACAGACAGGCGTGCAGCTGGGTGCACAGGAGAGCCCCGTGTGTACCTATGGCTGGGGAGAGACACAGCCTCCCTGGGGAGAAGCGTCAGCTTGGGGAAAGGAAGCATCAAGCAACATATATCCAGGATACAGCAGAATTAACGCCATAATTCTCCTCCTGTGGGAGAGAGCTTTCTAAAATGCCTTTCCCTGAGACTTTCATTTTCAGGTTGCTGAATCGAATCTCTCTAATCACTGATTTACAGCTGGAATGTCTAAATAGCATGCATTTTTCCTTCAGTGCTTTAAAGGCTGTTCCAAGGTGAATTCACTAAGTTCCAATTTAATAGATTTTGTCCCTTTTTGTACTAACCACTCAAGCTATCAGCAAACACAGCTGGAATAACTGAGGAACCTATATATTCAGCTGAAGTCACCATCCACTTTGCACTGTAAATGCAGATTCTTTAGTCCTCTGATAAGACTTCAACGAAACCTGATCAGTCCCTTGTTTCTGATATTCTCCTGTACTAGCAGAAACATCCATTTCCTTTCTTGGCTCTCTCCACACTTGCCCTCTACCTAACCAATACCTCTGTAAGTAAATCATTGCCAGCTGCCTCTAGTCATATAGCTGAGGGCCACGCTAGTATCCTCTATGTATTTTATTTATAGGAAGTAGATAAAATATGGCCTGTATTCACCCATACTTACTCTTCCTACTTGCTGGGTCATAAAACTGTCATCACCTTAATATGAAAAACAATTAGAATCTATGCATTGCTCCCTCTGTAACTCATTAGGCGCCCAAACACTTAAAAACTGACTCAGTCAGTTCTTCTGCTACTTTTGGACTTCTGCTAGTATGTTTCCGAATTTTGTTTCAAGTCTATTCATCCTGCAGTTTTCCCCATTTTTCTCATCTCCAGAGTGAGCTTCAATACCACCTCCTTTGTAACAAAACGGTTTCTCATCTGCAATCAGTTTATCGAGCCACCCTCTCCCTTCTCTAAGCAGGCTTGTGTCCACTAGCATCTGAGAAGGTGGCTCTGCTGAGCTTTAGTCCTCGCTACGGAATGGACAGGGAACTCTGTGGAGCAAACACGGCATTAATGGCCGTCAGCAAAGCCAAGCCACACTTCAAACCTCTCCCATATTAAGCTGAACTAATTTTGAACTCAAGAGACTGGATATCCCACCTACATCACTGGGCACTGTCACCTGACCATGGAGGGGACACCAATTCCCGCCGGATCTGCAACCACCTCCTAAACAATCCAGGGCTCCACTGTTGGACCCCAACGTGACCTCATTCAGACTAGATACCAAAACAACACATTATCACATATGCTTATTTCCACAAGTGTATGTGGAGGGGGCGGGTAATCAACCTTCACAGCACAGCACTCTACTTCTGGCCCTACTTCGCTGTGCAAACTACAGTACATGGAAATTTTTCGCCATTCTCCAAGTCATTTTCTGCTCTTATCATCACATTTCGTACTCTGGCAAAAAGGAGAATACATATTCTATTTTTCTCTCTTACAGAGATTAGGCAAAACACTCTTCTAAACAATTTATCAAGATCATTTGCCTCCTCCTCCTGCTTCTTTTTTTTTTCTTTTTTTTTTCCATCTCTCAGTCAACTCCCCTACTAAGCCATCTATCCAACTAGCAAGACAGTCAAGGGCTTAATACATTAATTTTGTCAAATCTGAAAAGCCTCTAAGGACTTATATCTTGTCTTGTTCATCTCTTCTAGAAACAGTCACCTCTGGCATCTCAACTTGTTGCACACACTGCTTTCAGCATCTTTTACCACAGTTCAGTTTCTCTCATTCTCCTTCTCATCCACCTCACCCATGAAGCGACTTTAATCCCTGTAGAGGACTCCCTACGCACTAGAAGATACACGTTCCCTGCATACTACAAGTTACACACCCTTTGTGCATATGTACGTCCCTACTAAACAGAAGACCAACAGCTTGGGGAAAGTTAAGATTTTTTTTCTCTTTTCGTAAGACAAAAGCACAAAATACTCGTTCTAATTTGTTGAGAAGTCAAATCCACAAGATTTCTCCATCCAACCTACTTCTGCCTTCAAAGGCAAACTTGTTAGTTTCCAAATACACTGTGCTGTAACTACAGCATGAAAGGAGCAAGGCATATAGCATCTATCCTTAAAAAAAACAAAAAACAAAAACATCACATCTGTTCTCGTAAGACAGATCTCCTAGTTAGAAAAGACATTCAGCAAAATCAGTCTGCAGCACTTCTCTTTATTATGAGTGATAGGTGCACACACACATAGATAAGTCTTCTATACACATACCTCTAGCTCAGCTTGCAGAAGGAAGATCTCAAAAAGAAAAAAGACAACATCACTTCACAGAGTATCCATTTCCAGATACAGGAATTTTTCTATCATCCTATGCTACCTCCTTTCAATCTCCTCTTTGCCACAAAACTCAATTATTTTGTAATGCTGAAATAATGACTGAGACAAGCAACTTCAGATCCCTTAAACTTATTACAGCTTCAACTCCAGTGAAGCATTTTCTATTAATAAAAGGAAGAAGGGTAGATCGAGACACTAACCTCTGGCTGACAGTTTTTTGGTGTTGATGATTTTTGCAGCATATTCCTGTGATGAACTTTTCTTTACACATCTCCGGACCACCGAGAAGGCTCCCCTAGAAGAAAAATAAAGAGGGTAGGAGCTATGGAACGGATAAGTGAGAATACAACAGCAGCAATTTCTATCCCCAGAGCTGACCAGATTAAGGGCAGAAGACATACAGAGGAGGTAAACAACACATGAGAATCCAATGAACAGTGCATGCTGTCCGATCAGCAAGTAAAACCTAGTCTCTAATTTCTATCCCCAGAGCTGACCAGATTAAGGACAGGGCAGAAGACATACAGAGGAGGTAAACAACACATGAGAATCCAATGAACAGTGCATGCTGTCCGATCAGCAAGTAAAACCTAGTCTCTATGGTACTCAAGCCTCCTGAAGACCCTTCAAGCCGCCGCAGACAGCGCAGTAAGAACAGCACACTGTGCAGGGCAAG
>NW_010546192.1:0-1461 GCF_000687285.1 Phaethon lepturus | reverse complement strand
GGAAAGAGAGACCATACGGGCACAGAAGCAGGATATGAAGGGATTGATGAACGGGAGACAAGCAGCCCAGAACGACGCTGCGAACACTAGCCGTTAAGTCCATCTCCCAAAGACAGTATCCCCAGCAGTTACATCTGACAACCAGGACTCATTTCTCCCATGTTCAAGTGCCAGCTTGGTCACAAAATCGCTGCAACACTTTGCAGAAGTTACTTGTTCTCTTACATCTGTCTACCCACCTGCAAAACGAGGATAAGCATGTATCTATTAATGAAATGAGTAGGAAGCTACGAGGCTTTGTACATTTTCTCGAGCTGAAACTATTGATATTATTAAAATTATTCCAAAGAGCCACTCGGAGAAGAGGTCTGAGAGAGAGGGAAGAAGGATTTCTGTGAGGAAAAAAGAGATAATACAACAGAGACCAAGGTGAAAAGGTAGGGACTTAAAATCTACAGGACTACACAGATGAGCGCTTGAAAGTGGTCCCTTCTTTTTTAAAAGAAACAACAGAACAGGGTGGGAAAAGAATAACAACTGGCTTTACAGGAAAGATCTGAAAAGGGGAAAAGGACAAATAAGAGAAAACTGGCAGAAAATTCCAAGTCCTTCAGACCAGGAACGCAAAGCCGTGTCTACAGATAAATGTACATATTTGAATTATAAGAAAGGGGAACAGAAGCTGCACAAGAGCCCCACAAGACAGTTAGCCCTCCAGAGAGCCTAAAATAGCCTGAACCCTCCCAATACTGCAGTCCTGCCTTTTTCTCCCCTTCCTCAACCTCTACATACAAACCAATAAGCAGCAAGGTGAGCACTAGCACTGGGGCCCGGGCTTGTGACACACAGCTGCAGCAGTGTGGGGAGGGACGGGGACACGGGGCTGGAGAGAAGAGATGCGGCAGACCCCAGCAGCTGGTGCAGGAAGGGAGGGAGGGGGAGAGCAGCAGCACCCCGGAAAGCACTGTCCCCGCGATCCTACCCTGGCCGTTGCTAACGCCGCTGTCCTGCCCCACAGGGTCCCCCTGCAAAGCCCTGTCCCAGGGTGCAGCGGCAGGTCTGCCAATGCAGAGACGAGTGCGGAGAGAGGGAGGGAGAAGCGCGGTGCAGCAGCACCTGGTCCTTTCACAGGGACAAGGAAGTGGGGCTGAAGCATCGCGGAGCGGCAGGAACAGCGCCGAGTCCCAGCGCAGGAACACTTGCAGGGAACGGCAACGTGTAGCAGGGAGACGGTGCGGGGGGAAGAACGCGGCAGCCCGGTCCCGAGGAGCGCAAGCGGGGACGAGAGGAAGTCCCGGGGTGCAACAGGAGCGCGCAGCCCGAGGCAGGCTGCGGGGACAGCCCGTCCAGCGGCGGGGACGGCCCGAGGGCGCCGAAACACCTTTCCCTCCAGCGGCGATGCCGCTGGGGCGGACGTGGGGCTGGAGAACAGGATTACAGCGCGGCAGCTAATCCTCCTCC
>NW_010546191.1:0-3225 GCF_000687285.1 Phaethon lepturus | reverse complement strand
TGCAAATTCCTTTAAAACATAAATATCAGATTCTCAAGATAATGAGTTTCACTAAAAAAGAAATCTAGCTTTCTATGTAAACTTCTAAGACAGTCTAGTATAATTTTAAGGCCAATTTTGTAGGAATCTTCCTTAGACTTTTTGTGTGTTTCCAGTTCAGTGTCGGTTAAGAAATAACACCTAGTTTATTAAAGAAAAACTGAGTATGGCTTTATAGTTATATTCTCATGTTTATTTGTAATGCTGCCTTTTCAGTGACACCAAGAAGGGTAAAAATCCACCACTATCCACTGAGCTGGTTTCTGTTGAAAATGTTCAAAATATTTATGAGCTACCTCTAAAAGCTTCTGAAGGAAAAATCTAAAGTGTCTCAATAAATAATATATGCAAGCAAATTATATATTAAGAATACTATGGGATCACTTGGAAAAATAAAATGCTTCATTTATTAAATACAATACTCCCAACACAAAGAAGAAGGACTATTTTGATCTGGCCCATGTCAATAAGAAAAAAGAAAAGAAAAAGAAAAGAAAGATCACTTTTTTGCAGCAATTCCCCCTCACAGAGGGAGGCAAAAGTCTTGAGGACTAGGTAAGGAAGGTTTTCATTTGTAAGAATTCATACTAAAAATAATCGTACCTCTAAATTTGAAATCTTCAACTTCTCATTTGAAAAACAACAGATATACCCATGCATTTGTCATCAGCACAGTGGCCATGCAAATGCTGTACATGTACAATGCCCATCCAATCAAAAACAAATAATATTTTTAAAAGTGGATGTTGGGAATGACAACACTATCATCGACACAAACATGGTGCTGAATTCAGGGTCTTTGCACTCTGAATTGTAAGCCATAATCTCAGTCATATATATTTTGTCCAGGGATCTCACTCTATCCCCCACCATAGCTCAAACGTAACTAGTGATCTCTGTCCTTTAGATTATTCATGTAATATCAGTCTGTTGTATCTGTAGCATTGTAAATGTGTCCTCCATTAGCCCCTTCTAATGAAATATGAGTTATGCTATTATGAGTTAGCTATATGAGATTTATGTATATTTATATGAGTTAGTACAAGGGTGTACTACAAGATAAAAGATTAATTTCTGCACAAAAGGCATTAATCAACAAATACCATGCACAGTTTTGCTTTCACAGTTAAAAAAAAAAAGTGTTGAGGAAGGAAGGAATATGCTGCTGGACAAGCACCGCATGAGATACACCTGCCCTAGCATCTATAGCTTGCCCTATCTTAACAAAATCCTTAATTTAAACACTTGATCCTGAAATTAATCCTGTACACTAATAAGCCTAGCTTCAGCCTTTATTACCAAAGACTAGCTCGGGAACATATTTATACCAGTGGCATGCCAATATCCTACAGAAGACAAAATAAGGGCATGTGTTTTGTTCATCATTTTGTAACATAATTGTGTGCAGTACAGACAATATCTTTTTCCCTTTTACCATAGACTTGTATCTGGCAATAAAAAATGCTGGCCATGCACCTCCTCAGGCAATCCCTTTACTCCTCAGAAAGACTGTCCAAGTAAAGTGCTAAACCATCTCTTGCCTTCCATCAAATTGTTTCAGTGTTTTTTCAGTGGTGTTGGATGCCATCTGATCCCATAGTTCCTTCAGATAGTGGATCACATAAGTGCTGTTTTCATTCCACCTAGCTTTGTCTCTGCAAGAAATATGCTTCATGTAGAGAACATTAGTCTTTTTCCACCCACATGCTGAAGAAAAAAAATTGAGGTGAATACAAAGAGACTACTGGTATCTGTACAGCAGAAATCACAAAGTTCGAGTCAAATATATTTTTCCCTTTTTTCATCCACATCAAAGGTATGAATACAACAAGGCATTGTTAGTTGTGGTGGGCTAACTGGAGAGTCTGTTGATATAACAGATCAAGTTTTTAAGGCCTTTGTCTATGCAGATTTACAATAATGCAGAAGCCAAATCAGAGAGAGAGGAAAAATGATAGAAACTGAAAGAGAGTGAAGATATGTTTCAGTAATGTCTAAAAAGTCAATACTGTATCTATAGATGAAGTGCACATTGCTTGCCCTTTGAAAGCTTCTCCATATCTTTGTCATCAATACTGTCAAAGTTAAGAACACATTTTAATGGACTTCAGTGGCAGTTGAACACATTCATTCACACAGACCATAAGAAGAAATGCTAGGATGTTTTAGCCTAAAATATCCAGGTAAACTGGAGAGGCCTTAGCCAAGTTCTGGAGGAGGGAATGGATTTCTTTGACGTTGAGCCTCATGTGAGGCTCCCTTTGCCAACAGCCCAGCATCAACTCATATACTTCCTTGGGGCACGTGCGAGGTCGCTGCAGCACTCGGCCCTGAGTGATGCACTCAATCACATACGAGAAATCACAAAGAAAGGATCACTGTAGCCATGCCAATTATGTAGGCTTCACCCATGGAAGAGCTAGCTGCTAATAGCCACAGCAGCCTCACTAGTGGCAGTCACCTGGCCACATCTGCAGAAGAGCTGCATTTCTAGGTACATGTATGAGCAGTGGGATATGATCTGGAAAAATCATCATAATGTAGGATGTCAAGGAGCTTGACTGATGCGATGTAATGTTACATTAACCCATGTTATCCCTTCCATTCATGAGGGAACGGTGGTAGGGAAGCAATACCATACCTCCCCTACCTGTCAGTCAATCTCACCTCATCTCAGAAGTAAGCTGTTTCAATCATCTCACATAGAGCACCTCTCCCTCCATCCCTCCCTCCTTACACTTTATGAGTACCACCACGGCTAATCTCTGGAAAGGGATTACTTTTGATTTCCCAGGTATGAAGAGATCTCCAGATTCCTTCAATCTATTCAAGAATGTTTTAGAACAACCACTTTGCGACAATGACATTTCCTGATATGTAACTGACATCACCCAATACCAGTTTGGGAGACATGTAAGCTCCTTTTTATTGCCTCATGGTCTTTCTCAACACCCAGAGCAGACTGTCCGATATAAAGGAAGAAGCTACATCCCAACTTGGTATAGTCCTACTTGGATAACTTCCATCCACCTTGGGGAGCAAAGGGTGAAAAAGAAGAACTTCAACCACAAAGTTTGTGACAAAACCCTAAATACATGATATCAGGGTTATTGCTTTTACTAAATAAATTTGCTCTTGTCCTTTCCCCAGAGAAGCCATACCTGTTGGGATCACCCTGCATGGCTC